>NC_056749.1:616778737-616893737 GCF_019279795.1 Protopterus annectens
AAAACTGGGAAATTCTAAGGAATTTGGTACACTTGAGAGGTATGGGTCTGACGAGGGCTGAGTACAGTGGTATAATGACCTCTCTGGACCTTTGACACCATGCCCTTGCTTATCAGTTGAGCAACATAGAAGAAGGATTTTCTTACTGCCTTTGATACATGTTAGTCAAAGAGTAGGTTGCTATCTAGATGAGTTCCCAGATCTCTGACTAGTGACTCAACTTGTAAGGTTGCTTTATTGATGATGTAGTTAGCAAAGGTGGCAGACATCCATAAAGTGTACTATAATGCATTTCTTGGTATTCAATTTTAAGCCATGCCTTTCGCACCAAGTACTTTCCTGTATTAGACCTTCCTGAAGCATGTTCTGAACTTGGGGGGATTCAACGACTACTGGTAGTTTGCAATCACCTTCAAATGCGGTTAGCCAGAGGGCTTTGACATCTGAGAAGTAGATGACAAAGAGGAATGGGTCCAGTACAGAGTCCTAGGAAACTCCACTGAAGACTGGCTTCTTTGAGTACGTGACCTTAGTGTTTCTGCCCTCTTGGGTCCTATCAATGAACCAGCTAGCTATCTAATGTGTTATAAATAGGTTTATGCATAGTTCCATAAGTTTGTTGACAATGCTGGAGTGGGGTATTGTGTCAAATGTTTTAGTCAAATCAAAGTAGACAGATGAATGAAGGACAGCAACAGTCATCTCCTTGCAAAAAAATGGGTCATAGTTGGACCTGGCTAATTATAGACCCATAAGGCTGACCAGCCTCCTATGTAAGGCTATGCAAAGGATTGTTATGGAAATAATACGGACATAGGTAACCTACAAAGTAATAATCCAAGTCGGTTATCCAACCAACTTAGGCTGGTTGATTTCTTTAAGAAGGTTACTGAAGCAATGGGTGAGGGAAAATAAGTACACACCATGTATGTAAACCTTGCAAAGACATTAAGCATTATTCCATACACCATGTCATAGATAAACTCTACCAGCCAAGAGAAACTCATTGGATAGAAAATTGGCTCACAAAGAGATCCTAGGAAATTAGGCATCCAAATGACCTGTCACTAAGTGGTGTCCCCAGGGATCAGTCCTTTGGCCACTTCTCTTTGTCATTTACCTCCCAGAAATTAAAGAAAGTATGAAGGGTTTATGGTTGACTAAGTTTGCAAGCGAATTGAAACTTGTTGCCATGATAAAACTAACAAGAGGATACCATATTTGTCTATGATTAGCAAAAGTACAACTAAAGCTAAATGTCTAGAAATGTATAATCACATACTTCGACTTTCCTTGTAAATATTGCATTGACAATACAACCTGAAAGTTAGATCTTCTAGTCCGGGGTCCTTTACGAAGCTCTTATTTTTTTGTTTTGTTTTTGCACAGCTTATATTTAAAGGTATGGCATCTAGGTTCAGGGATGTAATCGTTCTTCTGCACTCTGCTTTCATCAGACTGATAACTGAATATAATACCACATTCAGTATATAACTCTCCACATGCTATTTACAACTGGAGTGACCATAAAGCTTTCTTACTTGAAATAAAATCAAGGGCTTAAATCCCCCAAAAATATGCAGACCAGTTCAAAGACTAGTCCCTTCACTTGGTATCATACAGGCTACTAAGAGCTGACCTCTGCCTCGCAGATAGGACTTTGATTTACCCTATTCTGTCAATTCTATTACACATTCACAAGTCATATGGTAGCATAAACATGTAAACACCAGCTCAAGAGATCTCAAACTCTTTTGCAACATAAACAGAAAGTTTGAGGAATAGTTATGTAACATGTAGATTACTGCTTCTACAGAACTGTCCTCCACGCCACATAAAGAAATGTACTTCTGTTTACCAGTTCAGGCATAATTTGGATGAGTGGATGGAGAACTGCAAATTCTTTCCTAGCTTGGCACTCATATGGATAGGTGCAATAAATAAATGTCCCAACATTTTCTTGTTTTTACCCACCTCTGTGTTATTCTTAGGCAAAATGTAAGGGCTGAAATCTAAAATGGGAATGCAAGGTTAGTCTTTTTACCATCCTAACAGATCAATAGTCTACGTTCCTAAGAAAAGTGAATACTAAAATTGTATGACTTGAAGATTCATGCCAAGAAATACAGTGTAAACCTGTCTGTCTGCTATAAAGTCACAGAAAATGACTACAGCCAATGTAAATTCTCTTAATAACAAGTTGTATTTAAGGGTGGTAAGAGCTCATTTGATTGTCACATTATTTGCTGTCTAGCAGCATTTTTTATTACATTGTTGATCTTTTGGCTGATGTAACAAATGGGAATCATAGTTCTCAACTTTTACAACTGAAGTTTTAAACAAAACAAAAGAATAATTAGTGAAAAGGCCCCAAATTAGGGAGACTTTTTAAAAATATTAGTACTGATAACTTGGAAGTTCTCAAAATAATTTACAGTTTCACCAGGGATTTAATTTGAGAAAAAGACAGGGGTGTGCCTCTTTAATCTGGACCAACTATGTGGCAAAATTTCCTCAAACTCTACTATCTGTGGACATTACACCAGTGCTCATTTTACAAATGTTGTAGAACAGAGATTATCTGAAGAAGTCAGGGGCTGTCAGTATAGGTTCCAAACACCGTGAACTTTTGCAGTTTAATAAAAGCATGTTTACTTTTGTCCACTGAATTTTTCAGTGGAGCATTACCTTTAGCTAGCTCAGTCAAGTGGCAAACAATAGTAGCAATCTCTGGGATGAACTTCCAGTAGTAGCTTACCAAGCAGAACAATGCCTTGCCTTTTTTGTAGTTTGTATGGGTGTTTTCTATATGAACTCATCTTTTTTTACTAAAAACGTTTTGCCATTTTTCTTTATGTTATAGCCTGCATGGCAAGCTACTTTCATACATAATTTGTACTTAGTTGGGTTAGATGTAAATACAACTTAACGCAAGGAATTCTAAATGGCACATCATTTAGGGAGATGACTTTCATGGTCTGGAGATTATTATGACAGCATCCAGGTAGGTTGTAGCATAGCTAGTATGAAGCCTTAGATTCTTGTCCACCAGCTTATAGAATGTTGTGGGAAGAGTCCATTCCATGTCAAAAAACTTATAATTTTTTTAGACTTTGGGCTAGTAGAATTTTAAATTCCCGTTGATTATGACAGAGACCCAGCATTGCCCCATTTCTCAATAAATTCATCTACTTCAGGCATGGGGATATGAATCAAATTTAGAGAGGCTCTTTATTCTGACACTGAGTGCAGAAGTCTAAACCTCTGGGCTGTCGCTGCTTGTTGTGCTCAGGCTATAAGGTTTGATTCCTTCCACCTTTGTTTGCGTACTGTGTGACACTGAGCAAGTTGGTTAAACAGACACCTTTGAAAAGCGACAGTTTGTACACTTGGTTTACCTGGTCAATAAATAGGTAAAACTTAAAATAAATAAATTCAAAAGTCGTTGTACAGCCTTATAAAGCCAACGGGCTTGTGGATCGGTAGAATGGGAATGTTGGTACACTTTGGAATTCTTCTGTGACCTTGTGTTTAAGACTTTTATGTTACCTCTTTCTTTACTGCTTGGTGTTGCAATTCTCCTGTCCATTTTTGTCTAGACAGTTTCTTTGCTGTGTTGGACAACATTGGTTCTGCCAAGTAACTCTAAGAATATGACCTTATTCCTATGCACAAATTATTTTTCTGGTTTAAAGGCATGGATAAAAGGGGGATCATTCCCTGTCTTGTAAGCATGCATACTAAAGAAACTTCAGCTTGATTTCAATTTATATGTATTTATTTTCCATGTCTGTCATGCCACATAATTCACAGTCACAAGAGGATCCTATTACTTTGCAGAGAATTTGTTTTCTGTGCTAAAATGAATAATCTATCTACTGTATTAAATTCTTTGAAGTATGCAAATCTGTTATATGTTCTTTGTTCTGTATCCTGGGCTCTCTTGCATATTCTGTCTTACTAAGGACATTTGCTACAGTTATTAAACCTTGGGAATATCTACTCTACAGCAATTCAAACAGTGTAAATCCACATCAGGTTTGGGTTACTTTCCTTACAACAAAAATAAGATACAGAATCAGTAACACAGATTTTAAAACTTTAGTAAAATTCTCAATCAGTCCATCTGTGCGAGGAGTGTAGCTAGATATCCTTAGCTGCTTCGCCTCAAAAATTTTGCAGGTATCTTTTACTCTGCACATGAATGGGTACCTTGGTTAGTAGGAATTTCTTGGAGAATATCTACCTTAGAACATTTCTGTACAATTTTTTTTTTGTTTGCTATGTCCTTTGCATTGATACTTGTAGAGGTTCTCCTTGGGGATATTTTGTTGCATATTCAATAATTGTAATATACATTGGTGACCTTTTCTCAGTTTTACAAGTAGACCCGCAATGTCTAAATCTATATGCTCAAATGGGACATCTGCAATTGGTAAATTTTATTTATTTATTTATATTTGTTGACCGGGAGTGTTCGACTGGACGTAGGTCCATTTTCAGTGGAGGCCCGGGGAGAAAAGCTCCACAGTTAAAATAAACAGACAGTAGTTACATTGGATTACATAGCGATTAACAATTTACATAGCAATTACTTACAACATATTTACAGATGAGGAACATAGTACATCAGTAGACAACTAGAATCTTTATCTGTGAAGTACATAACAGACCTTACAAATGTTAAAATAAGAAGTTCCTGCTGTAAAAGTACTAGGCTTATGAGCATCTGAGCTTGCTATAATCAAGGTAGTTAGTGGAGTGGAAAAAAAGGTAGTGGTTGGATGGGGTGGGTGATATTAGAATGGGAGTTGCAAGGGCATAGCCAGCATGTTTTTAGGTGTGCTTTTAGTAAAGTTTTGAAGTGGGTGCATGATGGTACGGAGGTAATTGTGGGTGGGAGGGAGTTCCATAATTTGGCTATGGTGCAATAGAATAGTGCTTCACCAGCAGAGTTATTGGCTTTAGTGATCTGCAAGTGATTTTTGTTGCTGGATCTTAGTGGTCTGGTGGTGCGATAGGGTTGAAGTAGATTCTGGAGGGATGGGACATTTAGTGGATGATTTACTAGTTTATGGGCGAGTGAGAGTTGATACCATTGAAGGAGGTGAGGGAGTTCAAGCCAGCCCAGTTCAAGTGAGCGACAGTGGTGACTACGGTAGGATGCCCCTGTGGCGAATTTGGCAATTTTGTTGTAGCAGGTCTTTAACTTGTTTAGATCGCATTGCCTTAGGTTGGTATATATTGGAGAGGTATAAAGTAGGGTGGAGATAAGGTGGGAATTTGCTATTGAAATCTTTTCTGCTTTGGTGAGAAGATGCTTATTTCTGTATAACGCTCCTAGTTTTTTGTGGACTTTTTTTATGGTCGTGTATATGTGAATGTCAAATTTTAGTTTGTCTATTTCCATGCCTAGCAATTTGGTGTGTTCAGTTGGGTATATAGTGGTGTTGTCTTTTGCTGTGATGTTAAAGTGAGTGTTGTTTTGAGTATGTTTGGTGGGTTGGAAGATGAGTAGTTTAGTTTTGTTTGGATTGAGTATTAATTGGGCATCGGATAACCAAGTTTCAACAGAGGAAAAGGCTTCCTGTGTGACTTTTTGCAGTTTGGGTAGGGACTGGGCTGAGCAGATGATGGTCGAGTCATCTGCATATTGTATGAGTGTGCCATGTCTGGTGGCAGAGGCTAGATTATTTGTGAAAATAGGGAAGAGTAGGGGTCCAAGGATGGATCCTTGGGGAACCCCTATGGAGACAGGTAGTTGGGGAGATATGTCATTCTGCCATACAACGGATTGTTGGCGGTCAGACAGGTAACTCTGAAACCAGTTGGTGACTGACTGCGAGAAGGATAGGTTATTGAGGACAGAGATAAGTTGTTTGTGTGGGACCATGTCAAATGCTTTAGATAGGTCTAGGAAAGTAGCAGAGGAGAGATAGCCATTGTTTTTATGCTGAAGGATAGTGTTAGTAAAGGAGATTAAGGCAGTGGTGGTGCTATGGTTTGGTTGGAAACCATGCTGAGTATTGGAAAGGAGGTTGTTCGTAAGGAGGTAGTCTGAGACCTGAGAGTGTATGCATCTGTCTAGTATTTTGGAGAGTGGAGAGAGAATAACTATGGGGCGGTAATTGGTTAGTTCTGTGGAGGGTCCGCCTTTGTGGAGGGGAATTATATGTGATACTTTCCACAGTATGGGAACATAACTTTCTGACAGAGATCGGTTAATCAAGATGGATACTGGGTAGGCCAGAGCATCAGCTGCGATTTGTAGGTATTCACTTGGGAGGTTGTCTGCTGCTAATTTGGTGGGTTTAAGTTTAGTTAAGAGTTTTTTTATGTTGGAGGTAGGTACAGGAGAAAAAGAAAAGGCAGTGGGGAGATTAATAGTTGAAGGTGTTGGTTGGAGGGGAGGGGGGTTGTGTTGTTTAGCTAGTGATAGTATGGTTTGTGTGAAGTGTGTGTTGAATGAGGTAGCAATATTTTCCTGAGGAGGGAGGTATGTTAGGAGGAGGGGTACTGACTTTACCTGGGTGGAGGATGGAGTTTATGGAGGACCAGAATTGTTTGGGACTGTGTTCGGAGGAGTCTAGGGCAGACTGGTAGTATTGGAATTTGTCCTGTTTTATTAGCTTTTTGACTCTATTGCGTAGTTGTAGGAATTTCTGTCTAGTTGAGGGGCTCTTGGTTTTGCACCAGTGCTCCCAGGCTTTATCCCTGTTTTTCATTTCTGTCTTAGTGGTTTTCTGTAGCCATGGGGAGGGTTGTGCATTGATTCTGGAAAGTCTTATGGGGGCATGGTAATTAAGGATGCTCAGGAAGGTAGTATTAAAAAATTCAACTGCCTCATCAAGACTGAGGTACTTTAGATGATGCCAGTTACATTCTTTGAGGGATGACATAAATGTGAGTGGGTTAAAGTTTACTTTTTTATGTAGCTGATGGTAGACGACAGGTTTAGCTTGGTATATGTATTTTTTCAGTAGGAATGTTGGGGAGTGATCACTGAGGCTATCTGATAAGCAGTCTGTTATATATGACTGGGACTCTTACTGACTAGTATCCAATCCAGGGTACTGTACTTGCTGGAGTTTTTATTTATCCTAGTTGGCGATTGGACTAATTGGGTGAAGTCATGAAGGTTTACATGATGGGTTGGATGGTTGCCAGAACAGGATTGCCAGTCAATATTGAAATCACCTAAAATTATTGTTTCTTGGGGGAGATGGTGGATAGACCAGCTGAGGAGGTTGTCTAGTGGAGGGATGATGTTCTTCATCTCACATTGCTGCAGTCATAACCTGTGGGTAGTCCGCTGTCCTCGGTCGGCCCGAATACCAAAGTATTAGGCTGGCATCGGTCATGGCGCTCAGATCTGACGTCAGTGCGTCCCGGTATTAAAGCGCATGACCAACGTCATATCCTCAGTCTTTTTTGCCGCATGGTCCAAAGCAGAAGCAGCGTTTGCAAGTGCCATTCGGTGTTCTGAAATTTTCATATTTCGAGTTTCAGACCGAAACCAAGTTGGGCTAAGTACCCCGTTGGGGAATATTTTTGTTTTTTCTTGCCTCAGTTAATTCCGGATGTCAGAAAAAGTGAATAATTGTATTTCTTGTGGGAAACAAATACCGCATAGGGATTACCACTCTCTCTGTATTCCCTGTTTGGGGCCTGAGCACGACGTAGTCGGGTGTCGCTTTTGTGCTAGGTTTAATAAGCGCACCATTAAACGTAGGTTAGATTGCGCTAGGCTTGTCTTTGGGAAGCGGTGTAATTACAATATGCCGTCGGATCCTCCGATGCCCGCTTCTGCTAAGAAGCGCAAGGATAAGTCGTTAAGGTCCAAGCAGGATGAGTCGTCCGTTCCGGACGCCGGTTTTTTAGAAACTACGCTGGAATCTGTAGATCCAGCCGAGGTTTCAGCTGAGTCTCAGGGGGAGACATTAATTTTGCAAGATGTGGCCTCACAGGAGTCAGGTCAGGCTGACGGGGCCTCTCAGGTTGCTGTACTCCCTTCTTTGCCTAAGGTGGTTAGGCCTTCTCCTTCAGTCTCTAAGGTACCTTCTAAGGGCAGGCCTGGTTTACCCTCCTCAGGTGTCAGTCCTAGTTCTGCAGGCTCTGTGCCTAAAAAACACATGCTTAAAATGGCAGAAGATTTAATTTCCTTAATCAGGGGTTCTATGCCCCCTCCAGATAAGAGGCCTAGGGTGGAGCCAGAAGTGGAAAGTTTGGAACAGGCTTCAGATTACTCAGAGTCTTTGGCTGAAGACACTCAGGATTTTCCTCCTTATTCAGATTCGGACGCAGAGGATTCCAGTCCTTCTGCTTCTCCTCCAGAGGATTTTTCCTTCTCAGAAACCTTGCATTCTATGAGGGAGCATTTTAAATGGGAAGGTCAGGATTTCTCGGATTCCCGGAAGAGGCTTAGGGAATTTTTGTTTTTGCCTCAACATCGGCCCTTAGCTATACCTCCTGTTTTGGATGTTGTTCAGGATGTTTTCTCTGAGGCTTCCCTTAATCCAGACTCTTTGCCTCCTGTGCCAGTTAAACCTGATAGGTATTACAGGGTGCCTGAGGCTCATAAATATCTGTATAAGAGCCCAAGGGCTGACCCAGAAACTATTAGTCAGGGACCTAAGGGTGTCAGGGCCTCTGTTGTAAAGAACCCAGTTCCTATGGATAAAGAATCTAGAGCTTTGGATAGGTGGGGTAAAAAAGTGTACACCTCTTCCACTCTAGCAATGAGGGCTTTGAATTGCCAGTTTCATATGTTAAAGTACCAGAATTTTCTCCTTACTCAATTAAAATCTAAGGTAGATGCTTTGACAGAGGGCATAGAGTGTAAGGAATTACAGGAGTTGGTTCATGCCTCTGATCAGGTGGGTAAGCATTCCTTGCAGTGTGGTTTCGATGCTTTACAGGCTTCTTCCAGGGTGGCTGCCACTGGATCAGTTATTCGCAGGCACGCCTGGCTTAAGGATCAGAGTTTGTCAGAGCATGTTAAAGCTAGAATTTTGGATGCTCCTTTACAGTCTGAAGTTTTGTTTGGTCCTCCTGTGGAGTCTGTCTTAAAGAAAATGGAAGACAAGGCTAAGTCTATGCAGACTGTTAAAGATTTTTTGCAGGTGCAGCCCCCTAAGTTTAGCAGAAATTGGCCTACTAAGGGATGGTCTTACCCTTCTTCTGATTTACAGTCTAGGGGCAGATCTAGACGTGGTAGGGGCAGAGCTCAGGGTTCTTTCAGGCCTAGAACGTGGAGTTCCCCTGCACCATCTACTAGTGAGGGCAGGGGTCAGTCCTTTCGTAAACAGGCCCAATGACCTGCATCTTCAGCTGCCAGATCCCTCCTGTCTGGCAGCTCCTTTGGGAGGAAAGTTAGCTCTTTTCAAGCAAAACTGGCTTTTAGTCACCCAGGACAAATGGGTATTGGACATTATAAACCAAGGCTACAAGTTTTATTTCCACACATTGCCTCCTTTCAAAGGCATGCCAGATGTTCCTCCTCAGCAAAGAGTAGAGGCTCACAAACAGATTTCTTTACTTCTTCAAATGGGGGCTATACAGCAGGTCCCTATGTCAGAAGTGGGCCTAGGATTTTATTCTCGCCTATTTCTTGTACCAAAGAAAGGAAACACTTGGAGACCAATTTTGGATTTATCTATCCTCAACACATACCTGGACATTCCAAAATTCAAAATGTTGACGTTGCAACAACTGCCTCTGTTGGGCAAAGACCACTGGATGGTAACTCTGGATCTCAAAGAGGCTTATCTTCATGTTCCTATCAGACCCAGTTGCAAGAGATTCCTGCGTTTTCGGGCTGGGACTTTACATTATCAGTTCTCTGCATTGCCCTTTGGCTTATCTACTGCGCCCAGGGTGTTCACAAAGGTTCTGGCCCCGGTGATAGCCTTCTTAAGGTTAAGAGGAATACAAATTTATCCGTATTTGGACGATTGCCTGATTCTTGCTCAAGACGAAAACAAGCTTCTTCACCATCTACAGTATGTTATGGCAGTGTTAAGGTGCCTAGGGTATTCTGTGAATGAAACAAAGTCCAGTCTAGTATCCTCTCAGGAAATGTGCTTTCTGGGTGTGAGACTGAATACAGCTTCCCAGATGGCTTTTTTGACCCCGGACAAGCAAAGAAACCTTACACTTTACTTCCAGCAATTGTCTCTACGGTCCAGGCTGACTGCAAGGACAGTCCTTCAAGCCTTGGAGTTCATGGCATCTTGTATTCTGGTGCTTCCCAATGCCAAACTGCATATGAGGAAGCTACAATGGTATCTCAAAAATGTATGGACACAACACTGCCACGATCTGGACACTGTCATTCAAATAATACCTTGCATTCAAAAGGAATTTTTGTGGTGGGCTCAGGAATGTCACCTAAACAAGGGACTCTCTGTGACCCGACCAGAGGCGAGTCAGATCTTAACGACAGATGCCTCGGACAAGGCTTGGGGAGCACACCTCAATGGAAAGTGGGTTCAAGACACGTGGCCTGCCAGACTTCAACATTTACATATCAACTTGAAGGAGATGTTAGCAGTCCAATTTGCATTGATGGCTTTCAAGGATTTACTTCACCCGGGACAAGTGTTGATTCAAACAGACAACACAACTGTCATGTGGTACATCAACAAGCAAGGGGAACCCATTCGTACCCTCTTTGCAGACAAGCTATGATTCTGTGGGAGACTGCTCTCAGTATGCACCTCACTCTTCAGGCAAGGTTTCTGCCAGGAGCACAGAACTCCTTAGCAGATGTTTTGAGCAGACAGATGGTGGATCCCCACGAGTGGAAGTTGGATCCTCATGTATTTTGACAGTTGACAGTGATATGGGGGACTCCAGACATAGATCTGTTCGCTTCTCCACTAAACTTCCAGTTGCCAAAGTTTTGCACAAAGATGTTTCATCCCACAGCTTGGAAAGTGGATGCTCTATCATTCAGTTGGAGCAATCTTCATGTCTATGCCTTTCCTCCTCTGCCTCTCCTTCCCAAGGTGCTCTTGAAGGTCAGGCAAGACAAGCCCTCTATGATTCTAATAGCTCCAGATTGGCCTCGACAACACTGGTACCCTCTGCTGAGGAGTTTAGTACGGGAGCCTCCTTGGCCTTTGCCTTCAATTCCACACCTTTTGTCCCAGGCGGGCAATCATTTCCTCAATGTCAGGATTCAGTCCCTGCATCTAACAGCCTGGCATATTCTGTTCTAGAACCTGGGGGGTCGAAGCTTCCTCAACAGGTTTTGAATGTTATTTTGGAGGCCAGACGGCCTAGTACAAGGAAAGTTTATGCTGATAAATGGAGGAGATTTTTTATTTGGAGCACAGCAAGGAGTTTTGATGTTTCCAGGCCTAATTTGAGTGTTTCTCTTCAATATCTTACAGAATTATTAGACAAAGGTTTGTCTTTCTCCTCTGTAAAAGTTCATGCTGCAGCCATTTCTGCTCACTATGACTGTGACCCACCATTATTCTCTCATCCTTTGTTTAAACAATTCCTTAGAGGGGCAAAGAACATAAGACCCCCACGTAGAGCTCCTACTCCTTCCTGGGATCTCAATTTTGTGTTGGAAAAACTTACTTTACCTCCTTTTGAACCTGCAGCTACTTCTGAGTTAAAGTTTTTGTCTTGGAAGACTGCTTTTTTGTTGGCCATTACGTCTGCTAGAAGGGTATCTGAATTACAGGCTCTAATGGCAGTTGAACCCTTCCTGATTTTTCATAAGGATAGGGTATCTCTGCATTAACCCTACTTTTATGCCTAAAGTGGTTTCAAATGTGGCCCTGAACCAATCTATTCATTTGCCTACTTTTTATGCTGATCCCCAAAATAAAGGGGAGAAAATTTTGCACACTTTGGATATTCACAGGCAGTTGCGTTATTATTTGAGCAGGACTAAAAGTTTCAGACAGTCTCAACAGTTATTTGTTTCTTTTGCTTTGAGCTCTCAAGGGAAACCTGTTTCTAAACAAACTATTTCTAAGTGGATTGGTCATTGTATTGCCTTTTGTTATTCTCATCATGGTAGGGAGATTCCGGCTGGAATCAGACCTCATTCCACTAGGGCTACTGCCACTTCTACTGCTTTTTTGAGGGGAGTAGCTACCAAAGATATTTTGGAAGCAGCTACTTGGAGTTCAGTGCACACTTTTTCTAAACATTACCATCTCCCTCTTTATTCCAAATCTAGGGCTGGGTTTGCCACTGCAGTCTTGCAGGGCTTATTAGCAGCCCCCAATGCTTTATGATTTGGCCAACCTCCCTTTACCTTTGCTTTGGGATTCTACCCACAGGTTATGACTGCAGCAATGTGAGATGAAGAACATAGTACAGTTTTGTACCTACCATAAATGTAGATGTTCGAAGATCCACATTGCTGCAGTCCAATTTACCCTCCCTCCTTCCCCTCTGTAGTTTGGAGTGGTTGTTTGTTTAGGTTGTAGATTTTGTTTGTACATGGGTTTTGGAGGTTTTTTCTATTTTAGGCTTTGGCCTTTCTTTTTGGGCCTTCTGACATCTGGGGCAAGAAAAGACTGAGGATATGACGTCGGTCATGCGCTTTAATACCGGGATGCACTGACGTCAGATCTGAGCGCCATGACCGACGCCAGCCTAATACTTTGGTATTCGGGCCGACCGAGGACAGCGGACTACCCACAGGTTATGACTGCAGCAATGTGGATCTTCGAACATCTACATTTATGGTAGGTACAAAACTGTACTTTTTGGCCAGGTGGGGAGTAGCATCCAATTATGTTGATGGTTTTGTTTTGGTTTATTTTGAGGTTGGTATATATTATTTCTTCATTGCCTATTTGTGGAGCTGATGATTTTAAGATCTGGATGTTTAGATGCTGTTTAAATATTATAGCTACACCTCCTCTTTTCTTGTTTAGCCGGTCTACTCTTAGTATGCCATAACCTGTAGGGAGTATTTGCTCACTGGTAATGTGAGGTTGTATCCAGGTTTCTGTCAGGATGACTATATCTGGGGAGTACAAGTCTATGGTGGCATGGAGTTCATGGACTTTGTTGGATATACTTCTAATATTTAGGCTTAATAGAAGGAAGTCATTTGGCTTTCTATTGGCTGTAATATGGGAGAAGTTGTGGTTTCTAGTCTGATTATGAGGATTTGGGTTGGAGATGGTAGGGCCAGGGTTGGGGTGGATATTTCCACTTAGGGCTAGTTTTGATATGCATGGGGTTATTAGTTTTCTCAGTTTTTGAATGTGTTTGTTTATAAGGGAAACTTTATGATTGTGCTCTTTGGGTAATAGGTATGGTGGGAGGGATACTATGTTAAGTTGTAAGGATGCTTTATGTTTGAGTAATATAGATTGTAGAAAATGTGGGGGGTGCATAGGGATGGTTCTTGAGTTGCTTCTTTAAATTATTTGTTTTTAATCCTACTTGGCATTGAACTTACTAATTTCTGTCATCACTTTTTTCCTTTTGTTTCGTAACCTATTGATGATGAGATTCCACCAGGGTGGCTTGCTTTTGAACTTGTTTTGTGCTTATTTCTCATAGGTACAGCAGTCTGTATGAATCTACAGACATGATTGTACAATGCCTCTGTGAACAATTAATAGAAGGAAGGAAGAAATCTATCAAATGGTTCTTAATTTTTGGCTTGGATACTGTCCATTGGCACTTCAGATAAGTTTTATAAAAGTTCTCCTTGTCCTTCATGATAATAGGCCAGTAAAATGTGGCTAAAATGTCAGCTTTTGTTTTATCCATTCATAAATTACAACCCAAAAGGTGGTTATATGTCATCTTTATTATAAGTGATCTACAAGGACTTTTAGCTAATGCATCTTGGTATACATGTTTTGTCTTTGGTCATCCAGTAGAACATGTCATTCTTATTTTATAGCCAGACTACATAGGTGGGCTGTTGTTTTTCATTGATTCCCCTCCCCCCTGCATTTACTTTCTATAATCCCTCTCTAGGCCTGCATAGGGTATTGCCTTTCTAACAGTTTTATGATTCATCTTTTTAAAGATTGCATATTTTTTTCTCCATTCACATGGCACAATGTCTGTCTAGTAGTCCTGACAGGTCATGTTTCATTTTATTTAGTAGGTATTTTGGGAAAATATCCGGGCCGTTGATGCAGTATTCTTGACTTTGGGGAGTGCATTGAAGACCTGCTCTCTATGGATAGTTGGGGTGGTTAAGTTCAGTAGTGTTTCCTGAGGGATAAAGTTGGAGCTGAATTTCTCAGGCAACAGATTTGCTAAATTTCTTGGCTCAGTGCATAGTTAACTCTGCATATCTCTGTGTACTGCCTTTAAGGATGTGGGCATAAAGTCTTGTGGCTGTCCTTGGCATGGGAGAATATTTTTCCTAAAATATGTATTTGGTAGACTTGATTTGCTCTCTGAATTGCTTCTTTAAATTATTTGTTTTTAATCCTACTTGGCATTGAACTTACTAATTTCTGTCATCACTTTTTTCCTTTTGTTTCGTAACCTATTGATGATGAGATTCCACCAGGGTGGCTTGCTTTTGAGCTTGTTTTGTGCTTATTTCTCATAGGTACAGCAGTCTGTATGAATCTACAGACATGATTGTACAGTGCCTCTAAACAATTAATAGGAGGAAGTTTGCCTTAGAACAGTTTGAAAATGTTCCGGGGTTTATTTCAAAGGGGACAGTTTTATGGTCTAACATTATCAGAGAGGACATTACACATGCGGGGGGGGGGGGTGCAATATACTTGTGTTGACACATTCCAGGAATCTCTTGGCCTGCAAGTTTGGGGTAATTAAAGTAATCAATAAATATGTTATCATGTTGAATGGTGTGTCTCCAGTAAGTGTTGTATGTTTTATGGGATTCCTGGGTCATACAGGGGGACTTGTAGCTTGTTAGGATATGATATGGGACCTTGCCTATGATAACTTGGACATGGAGAAGCTCATCATCCTGTTTGACCATCTTTGAAGTATGCTTTTTATGTAAACTGACAAACCACCACCTTTAACACCTACCAGTGCCATAGCTTGTCTAAAGGTATGCAAAACATTGTAGTCCTGCAATGTCAGGGTGTTTCCACAGCTTTAAATCATGTCTCAATAACTGTCTATATGTCTGCATTCTAAAGGGTGAGGAAAGCTTAGAGGGAGGGGAGTTTCTTGGTTAGACTCCTGACATTGAGCAGTAACAGCTTTAGAATTTCCAGGGTTGGTTTTGCTATGTCAGATGATTTGTCAGTTCGGCATTACCTAAAATATGTGCAATGGGGGAGGACAATGTTTGAGAATATTCAAAAGCCTACATGAGACAGGTGCAGGCCATCCCTGATGATGCAGCATTGTCTGTTCACCATGATCGCCCACACTGACAAAAATGGCCCCCCCTTGCCCCTTGTGGTAACACCAAAAAGTAAGTCAATTATTAAAGTCAGTCATCTTATGTTCATATTGTAGCATTATCCTTGGTGAAGGTAGAAAGCTGTTCCCTGCTAGGATCATACGGACCTAGAACACACAATCCGAGTGCTCCAAAACGTCTCTCTTCATATATATATATGCCTTGTGGTCTACAGGTAACATGGAAGGGCTTCTGTAGCTGGCTCTGATTTACTATTGACATTATATTGCCTTATGAGTCTTTATTCGATTGGGCTTCTTAGGAATAGAGACAGTCACCAACAGCAACATTGTCATTTTTGGAGGAAGGCCTGAATGAGAAATTGGCATTGAAGGTGAGCAGTAAGAATCAGTACATTGGAACCATATCTCTATAACAATACAGATATGTGTTTTTGAGTGTTAGGAAGATTTTAAGGAGGGCAACAACTTCTTCAGGCATGTACCATTAAGTACTGCTACTTTTATATAGCCTTGGTTTCATTTGACTGTGTTGCTAGTTTGAAAAAAACTGACCTTGCCTACAAAAAGCATGATGGTGGAGAAAGCTTTGGCCATTATAAAAGCCATGATGGGAGAGGAAAGACTATTCCTAGCAAAGCAGGCATGGCTGTCAATAACTTCACCTAGGCTGATATATATAGGAACCTTTTATAATGAAAACAGTAAGTAATCCAACAGTTGGTCAAATATTTATTTGTATTATAGCATAAATCTCTATGAAGGTTGACTGCTGCTCAGGGCTAGTTTTATACCTGCTTAAGTCAGGCATTTTGAGAGCTCTATCACGTTTATCTTCATATGATCGAAGAAGTTGTGTATCAGGTGAATAATCCCCATATACATAATGACCATGCTATTTGCGTACCTTGGGTGAGGGGAAGTGATGGCTCTGGAAACATGACAGATTCTGGAACCTGAGACACAGCTTACCATCCTCAGCTTAGTGAGTGGTGCATCTGTGTGTACCTGTGGTGTCACCATTGTTTACGACATTACCAGATGGATTGGCTCAGCCTTGTTGCCATAATGGGGTTAACTTGCCAGCTGGGTGGCTTCCAGTTTCTCTTCTAATGTTTGTTATTGTTACAGGTGCTGTTTGAATGTAACTATATCAGTGAGTATCCTGTTAACTCATTTGCATCTTACATTTGAGGTTTGTGCAAGGATTTCTTAAGTACCTCCGTGTAAGATGGCTGGTTTACTACAGGATGGGCATGGTTATGCAAAGTGGGTAGCAATGCTGATAACTTGGGGGTACTTCCCTTATATTTGGGAGTCTGGCTATCCTCTTAAGATTACTATTGCTTGCACTACTCACATATAGATTTGTCTAGTAGAAGAAGAAAGTGATTGTAACCATGAGGCGGTTGTTGCACTGCCTCAGGTTACCTTGTGCTAGCAAACTGGATACAGATGGAGCAGGTTACTACAAGGTTATGGGTCCTAGTATTTGTTATGCATGAAATGCACTGATGGTTATTTTAGGCAAGGGATTTTAGACCATTTTCAAGAGGGGATAAAAATGATATAATGCAGTACAGCAGAGAGAAAGCTCTAAAAGTATAATTGGAGTATAGCCACGGTAGAAGGTTTTCACAAAATGTAGAAGTGAGACAAGCAAACTGGTTCAGTTTACTCAAACAGTAGGTGCACAGGTGATGACAGTGCCTAAGTAGACCAGCTTGATTGAATAAATAGAGAACTATGGTTTGACGTCTAACTCAGTTATTGTAACTTAAAAGTCTGCCTCAGATTACATGAGAGAGTTTACAGTGAGCAGTGGTAGCAGATTGCAGTGAAAGTGATAGCAATGACTGGTACAGTATAGTGTGATGACCTGGAAGTCTGTCACTCATTTTCCCAAACAGCAGTAGGTTACATTGCATAGAGTCAATAGCAGCAGATGGTTACAATCACACTGAATTAGTAGAATGTTTGCAAATTCAGTTTTAATAATAGCAGTAGCACATTATTAGCCATCATATTGTATTTACAGTCAGGCATGATTACCTCAGCAGCAGAGAATTACCTTTACAGTGCACTCAGGAGTAGCAAATAGCCATACACTTTCACTGAAATTAGTATAGCAACAGCTTTTGGGTACTATAAGCAACAACTTAGCAATCTGAAATGGCTGCTACAACAACAGGGAATTACTCTTAGAGTGAATCAAAAATCAGTGTACCAAAAAAAAAAAAAAAAAGACTATAAGGTAAAGGACTAGATGAGAAGGCAAGACGTGGAAAAAGCATAAATATAGTTGCAAGTGTACAAAACGTCTGGAATAACCTCATGTTGATTGGGAATGAACACAGGAATGGTTAAGGAGAGGCAAATTTAAACCAAGACATAAAAGGTTAATATTGACAGCCCAAGATAGTGGGCTACATACCCGCTGGTTTACAAAGTCTGCTGAATATGTGGGAGAAATAGACAAATGTAGGTTTTGTAAAGCCACATTGGAAGCAGTTGCACACCTCATTGCTGGTTGTGACATGCTTATGGCAGAAGGACTGTATACTTAAAGGCATAATAATGTGGCAAGATTGTTGCAGTGGGGATTGTGCAAACATTATGATATTGAAGTGGCTGAAAAACACTGGAAACATGAGCCACAAAGCATCAAAGAAAATCATGAAGTTTATATCATATGGGATCACCCATTACCAACAGTTCAAAAGATAGATGCTAGAAAACCGGATATAGTGGTCCATGAAAAAGAAGACAAAAGTAGCCTTGATCATTGAAATTGCTACACCCAATGACTAGTGTCTTGAGTACAGAGACACAAAGTCATAAAATATCAGAATCTGCAGGCAGAAATGAGAGCAGTGTGGAAGAAAGATACCCAGACAGTTCCAATAGTAGTAGGAGTAACGGGTCTTATAAAAAGGAATCTACAATTGTATCTATATGTGTTACCAATCCATGTAACCCCATACAAATTGCAGGAGAAATCCTTACTTGGGCACATTGCAGGTGCTGCGAAGAGCACTTTTGACTGACATCAAAGATTGAAACAGTATTAATTTCATGGACTTTAATTGTACATTGACTTAGGAATGGGGTCCATTCCCATCATGGTATTAGAAACCCAAAAGATTTGGAGAAATTAAAAAGAGTGAATCAGTAATATGGAATGTCAAATACAAATGTTTCAAAAAATTGCAGAATGGCAAGATAAATGTTCATTCAAGGTAGTGGCAACAATTTAAGAATTTAAAGACATTTGACCAACCTTATAACATTTAAATGCCATGGAGCAGTTTACAATTTGTGAACACCAAGAGTAAAACTCTGCAGCAGATTTATACGTCCACTATGTGCAAGTGTGATTAGCATCATGAAGATGAAAACAGCTGAGTGCAGCTGTACACAACTGTGTAAGGGAGTACAAACCTGTACACAACAATGTTCAGCCATACACAGCTGTGTACAACTGTGCTCAGCCATACACAGCTGTGTACAACTGTGCTCAGCTATACACAGCTGTGTATACCTATGAACAGCCATACTCAGCTGCAGTCAGCTCTTTGCTACAAAAAACTAGGCTCAGGATAACATACTAAAACTGAGTGATGACCTCGGTAAATTAGAAAGCCCCTTCTATCTTTATGAAACCACTGCTTATGGAGAATCCTTCAATGCCAAATTTTATGAACACACAAATTGCTGTATAGACCCACCCAAGAAATAAATGCACCAGATTCAAAAATAAACCCCTTTGGTGAAACCCAAATATAAACAGACTCTATTACAAAAAGAAAAAAAAAAAAACTCTAGCTAAACTAAGCAATGATCTATGGACCCTGATCAAATCAGCTAAAGTGAGATAAGAGATATAAATAGTCATCCAGGTAAAGGACAACCACAAAGCCTTGCTTAATTATGTTAAAAATGTCAAAAATACTGTATCTCTGCACAGAGGTAATAGCAAGTGATATCACGTACTCAGACTGTACCTCTTAGCTGTCCAAATTCTCATAAAATCTCAAAATTTTGGCCTCATATTTTTGGTCTGTTCCTCAAAGAATGTGTTTTTCTGGCAAATCACTGACGGTTGAAGTCCATACGTATTGTCATACATTTGAGTTTAAGACTTCATACATTTGAGAAAATGCATGCTAACACAAAACCTGTTGATCTAGCATTTTTTTTTAAGTTTTTAAGATCAACATTTGCCATATGTCCATATGTTTTGGGAATTGCCTCCCCCCATAGTTTTTACCTTTGTCCAGATGCTTTGTGCTAAAAGGTTCAGAGGTATGACTCAGACTGTGGATAATAGCCAATCTACTAGTGGAGAAATTCAGCTAAGGCTTCAACAACTTCTTCTCTTCAGTATTATCAGACCATATACAAACAAATACATCCATCACTCACATCAGCCAAAAACAAGTTCCCAAGGTGCTACCCAAGGCCAATAATACTACATCTGTGGGGAGTGGTAACATGCCAGACTGCCTGGTAGGTAGGCTGAAACATGACTTCTCTGATTCCCTGTAGAAATTTTTCAATATCAGCCTCAAAGTTTTGTGCCAGATGAATGCAGAACAGCAACAATCATTCCCTTGCACAAAGGTGGGGTTTAGGTGAATCCGGGTGGTTATTGACCCATAAGCAATCTGTAAGTCAATGGAATGGATTGTTATGGAAGTAATATAAAAGGATAATCTGGAACCTGATATATATGATAATATATAAGGATAATCTGGAGAGACTCAACTTATCCCAGCACAGATTCATCATAGGATCACAAGAGATTACTAGGCCATCGACCAGGAGGTCATTTTAAGCCTAGCCATTTCATCCCAAATGAAATAGCATAGAAATGCTACTCAGTACCCAAGATTCCATTTAGTGATGACTGCCCATGTCCAGGAGGGTTGTGTGCATTATCCACAGTAAGAATTTAATGTGCCCCATCCACACGTCCAGGTTCCTCTAGAACAATGTCAGGTGGTCTGTTTCACTTGAATTGGTAAACTGTTCCAAAGATGTGTCAGTCGCTGGGAAATAAATCTGTTCCTCCAGCATGTCCTTTTTAAGTCGCAGGCCATATTTAGGTCCCTGGAATGGGAAGCCCTAATCCTGTTTTATTTATGGATATGTAGCAAGTTCAATAGGTTTGGGATTTTTATTGCTCTGTAGGCCAAGCATAAGTCCCCTCTAAGAAGTCTATACAATATGGTGTATAGTGACAGAGACTTAAGTCATTCTGTGTAAGGCAACTTCTGGAACACCTTCATCTTCTTTGTTAGAAGCCTCTGAGGTCTCTGTTATTGGTACAGGTGCTCAGTATGGTACATTCCAAACAGGGCGTTATACTCAACTATGGGCTGTATATGTGCCAGGTATGAGGGGTTATAACTTCTTTTACTCTCGACGCGATGCCTTGACTAATCATGTATGCTACGTAGAAAGCTTTCCTTACTACAGTAGACATGTGGTGGTCGAAGTTAAGGTAGCAGTCAACTTGTGATCCCAGGTCCCTTAGCACTTCATTGGTACTTAAGGTATTGTTCTTGGTTTAATAGTGTGAGGGGACATTGTGCTGAAGGGACTGATAATTTATTTCTTTGCATTCAGTTTGAGACCATGACTAATACCAGTTACTGGTCTGTGTGAGATACTCCTGGAGGATACTGGCATCATTTGGGGATTCAGTGATTGCACCTCATTGGCAGTCATCTGCAAACTTGGTCAGCCACAACCCCTTAGTTTTGACCTGATGATCTGAGAAGTATGTACCGAACAGTGGGGGCCCAGCACTGCTCCTGTGGCACCTCACTTAGTAATAGGGCTTCTGGTTGATGTGAAGTCACCCACTTTGATAGTGTGCGTCCAGTTTGTAAACCAGTTGGCAACCCATCTTACAACAAATGGGTTTACATTTAGTTTGCTAAGTTTATCAGTAATGCCTGAATGTGGGATTGTATCAAAAGCCTTTGTCAGGTTGAGGTATGCTGTATGCACAGACTTGCCCTAATCAGTGACCTTGGTCACATTTTCAAATAAATTCAACAGATTTAACAGGAAGGATCTGCCCTTCTCAAAGCCAAATTGGGTAGGATCCAGGGTCTAGAGGTCACCTATGCCTTTATCTATGAGGTATTTAATGATACATTCCATGCCCTTACAGTTTATGAAACAACAAAAACCAAGAGGGTAGGCTCCACAAGTGTATCCAAGGTGGTAGACTTCAAAAGTAAAAGCAGTAATTCAAGAAGTAAATTAGTAAGGATAAACCTCCTGTGTAACAAACCGCATGAAACCACGTAAAATCCAAGAATTTATTATACACAAGGACCAGACAAAGCGAATAACGTAAAACACTCAAAAAAGCGTTTTTCGTTCGGTACACTGCCCGAACTTCTTCAGACAATCATTAGTCCTGTTAAAATGGTCAATTTAAATACTGAGTTTACATAATTGGTTAATTAAAGCAGTGCTCTGTAACAGCTAAACAACCGTCATGAAAAAAGTAAGCTAAATCAAACTGGCTAAATAGATTAACCTAGTGTACACGACAGGAAACATCCTCTAATAGACAAATATTGGTCAAAAGTTTTAAAATAACCATGATGGAAAATGTACTGAATAAATATTGTAAATAGTAAATAATACAATATTAAATGAACAAGTGAGTAATGTTTAAGTTTAAAATCAAATGAGAAAATGGCTCTAAATGTGCCAGATAATGAGAACTACTAAAAATGAAAAAATAGGGTAACATAAAATGAAATACAATAGGTAATTAAAAAAACTTATTTAGTTTTGAAAAAACATCCTGTTTCAACAAGACATATTAACTTACTAACAGACACAACCATTATCAAATAAATGTGTGTATGTATGTGTGTGTTACTAGTGTACATTCAACAGTCCTACCCTCCGATGTCGAACTAATACAGTTGTAATAAAATAATTTAGTTAAAAAAGAACTATGTAGTAAAATTAACAACAATTTGGCCAAAAATGTTTATATATCATTACACTAAGTCACATTAAATTTATTGACCTAATAGACTTTAATTTCATCCTGTAGGAATTTCCTTAGGGAGTAGCCAGGTAAATATGTACACAAAATTTACCTGGTCCAGGTATCTAATAACCTGAACGAAAAATTCGTATTGTAGGTAGTAGTTTTATCTTAATAAACTATTGAGTTTAAGTAAACACATAATTGAACAAGCCTCATTGAGGCCAGGGGTTTTGTGTGCCACCAAACGTAACTGCCAAATAAGTTCCTTCTTTTCCAATTGAAGCCTTAGCAGGTTTTCATTGACAAAGTTAGAGTTGTCAGTCTGTACTTGGTCAATGGCCATAAAATCAAATAAATGGCCTTCATTCCGGTTACAATGTTTTGCAAGGGCATTTTCATCCTTGTTTGTACTAATTGCGTAACCATGTTCATACACCCTGTCCTTCAAACGCCTGTCCGTTTTGCCAACATAAAATGCGGGACATTGTTTGCACTGTGCCAAATAAACAACACGCCTACTATTACAATTAAAACGTTTCCAAATCACAAACGTTTCATTCCCTATTGTAAATGAATCGGCAGTGTTGATATATGCACAGTGCCTACATGCCCCGCACTTTCTGGTGCCCCCTTACAGTTTATGCTGGTCAGGCTTATGGGTCTGTAATTCCCTGGATATGTTGCTAGGCCACATTTGTGGAGGGGAATAACTGTTGCTGTTCACCATTCAGCAGGAACAAAGCCTGTGGCTAGGCTATGATTGAAAAGGATACTTAGTGGTGATGCTAGTTCATGTTTTAGCCTGTTTAGAAGACAGCCTGGGATGTTGTCATGTCCCACAGTATATAGGATGTGTGTGTGTGTGTGTGTGTGTGTGTGTGTGTGTGTGTGTGTGTGTGTGTGTGTGTGTGTGTGTGTATATATATATATATATATATATATATATATGCATATGTATGTATGTATGTATGTATATATATATATATATATATATATATATATGCGCACACACACATACATATATATTGTAGATATAAAAAGTGTACACACCCATGTTAAAATGCCAGGTTTTTGTGATATAAAAATGAGACCGCAATAAATAATTTCAAAATGTTTCCCATCTTTAATGTGACCTATAACCTGTACAATTCAATTGAAAAACAAATCTGTTAGGGGAAAAAATATAAAAAATAAAAATGTACAATAAGCTGCTGCATAAGTGTGCACACCCTTAAACTAATGCTTTGTTGAAGCACCTTTTGATTTAATTATAATATTCAGTCTTCTTGGGTAGGAGTCTATCAGCATGGCACATCTTCACTTGGCAGTATTTGCCCACTCTTCCTTGCAAAAGCACTCCAAATCTGTCAGATTGCAAGGGTATCTCTTGTGCACAGCCCTATTCAGGTCACCCTACAGATTTTCTATTGGATTTTGGTCTGGGATCTGGCTCTGGACCATTCCAAAACTTGAATTTTCTTCTGATGATACAATTCTTTTGTTGATTTGGATGTATGCTTGGGGTTATTGTTGTGTTGAAAGGTGAAATTCCTCTTCATATTTAGCTTTCTAGCAGATGCCTGAAGGTTTTGGGGCAAAAGTGACTGGTATTTAGAACCGTTCATAATTCCCTCCACCTGCCCCAGTTCCAGATGAAGAAAAGCAACCGCAAAGCATGATATTGTCACCACCATGCTTTGCCGTGGGGATGGTGTTCTTTTATTGATGTGAAGTGTTGTTTTTGTACCAAACATACCTTTTGGAATTGTGGCCAAAAAGTTCAACCTTGCTGTCATCAGACCAGAACACATTTTTCCACATGCTTTTGGGAGACTTAATGTATTGTTTTACAAATTTTAGCTGGGCCTGGATGATCTGTGTAAGAAAAGGCATCCGTCTTGCAACCCTACCCCATAATCTAGACATATGGAGAATACGGGAGATTGTAGTCACATGTAGTACACAACCAGTACTTGCCAGAAATTCCTGCAACTCCTTCAGTTTTGCTATAGGTCTCTTGGCAAGCCTTCCTGACCAGTTTTCATCATGTTTTTCATCAGTTTTGGAGGAAGGTCCATTTCTTTGAAACGTCACTGTTATCTTATATTTTCTCCACTTTTTCATGACTGCCTTTGCTGTGTTTCATGGTATATCCAGTGCTGTGGATTTTTTTTTTCTACCCTTATCCTGACTAATACCTTTCAACAATGAGATCCCTTTGAAGCTTTCTAAGCTCTCTGCAAACCATGGCTTTTGCTGTACCAGGCAACTGAGTAAATGTCAGAAATATCCTACTACAACAGCTGAACTTTATTTGGGGTTGATCAGTCTCTTTAATTGATGAAAGGTGTGCACCCAATAAGACTAAATGCTGTAATTAAATCAAAAGGTGCTTCAACAAAGTATTAGTTTAAGGAAGTATTAGTCTAAGGGTGTGCACACTTATTCAACCAGCTTATTGTATGTTTTTTATATTTTATATTTTTTCCCCTAACAAACGTTTTTCAATTGAATAGTACAGGTTATAGGCCAAATTAAATGTGGGAAAAGTTTTCAAATGATTTATTGTGGTCTCTTTTTTTATCACAAAAACCTGGCATTTTAACATGGATGTGTACACTTCTTACATCCACTGTGCGTGTGTGTGTGTGTGTGTGTGTGTGTGTGTGTGTATATATATACACACACACATATATATATATATATGGGTCCACTTTGTAATTTCGAAAACCCAAAATCTCAAGTTTTGATACATCGAACTCAAAACATCGAGATTTTGGAATCTCAAAACTACAAAGTGGTACAAAATAAATAAATAACTAAAAGACTGTTTTTGAAGGGGGCAAGCCCCCCATGCACCCCAACACCCCCTGCAACTTAAATATACCATCTCCGAGATCGCACTACAGTGAAGGGAATGGTAATGCTCCCGGTACACTTACCATTCTCTCCACTGTAGTGCAATCTCAGAGATGGAAAATTTAAGTTGCAGGGGGTGTGGGGAGTGCAGGGGGGCTTCCCTCCCCTGCAAAAACAGTTTTTAGTCTTTTTATTGTGTTTGTTTTTTTTTTTACTTTGTAATTTCGAGATTCCAAAATCTTGAGTTTCTGGGATTGGTATTTTGCAACTCAAGATATTGGGTTTTTAGATATATATATATATATATATATATATATATATATATATATATATACATATATATATATATATATATTTATATATATATATATATATATATATATGCATATATAATATGCATAGTTTATAGTAACAAAGCATGGAGGTTTCTACTTTGAAGGTATATAAAGCTATGATTTTTTAACGTAAACAGTATTGTGTTAGAACTATTGTTACTACTATTTAAAGTGCAGTGAGTGTTGTACTTAACTCTATAAGCAAGAATACATTCTTCTGCAGATTAAAACCCTGAGGTGTAACTAGGAGTCTGGATGAGCTCAACAATACAGTAAAGACCATTTTGTTGGATATGAAAGAAGACCAGTCAGAAGGACAGTAAAACATAGGTGTAAAATACTCCATTGTTTTTTCTTTTAGTCAACACTATAGGTAATATTTTGTTTTTAGAGATCACTCATTCTTTATTTGTACCACAGAAATCCCCAAATTAACTGAGGTGTAAAAGCAGACACTATTTTGCAAGTGAGCTACCAACACTTTCACAATGCAAGATTGTAAAAACCATTATTTTACACTGAGTGAAGTTAGCCAAGACTTTTATTGTCTTTTGTGTGTTTGTGTGTTTGAGATTACATCCATATATTTTGATGAAAACCGTGGAAATGAATAATGTTTGCAAGAAAAATAGAGGCATAGAGATCTGCATTCATGAAGATATCATGACAAGTACACAAAGATATAATGTTGCAGTAGCTTTTTGCTATTCAGGACGCACCCTTACATGGTTCACAGTCCTCCTACATGAAAGCATGCAGCATCATGAAGGGCTGGTCATGTGGCTTTGGTGAATACTGAGGCATTCTGGGGGAGAAGCATTTGCTAATAGGCCATGAGCTGTCTCGATGCATCTGCCTCCAGGAAGGCATTTTCATGGCCTTGAGATTCAGGAAACTGCTTGGCTGTGTAGATCAGTATGGCCATCCCCACTATGTTATGATGGTGAACACAACCAAAAGGCCATGTTTGGTCCCTGAATTTGAACCTAGTGAGGGAACCAGTGGGTACCAGGGTTTATTTTAAAAGATCCATAATGGTATCAACATCAAAACTGGGATTGGGGGCAAGGGGAGCCACCAATTGCCAGATACCAGGGATTAATGTTTAAAGTGCCATACGCCAATGCAACAAAAGGGTTTGGAGGTTTGGGGGAATAGACCTTCTGAAGTGCCATAATAGAACCAACTACTATGGTGACTGGGTGGGGGGAGGGGTGGGTGATGCAGTAGGGAATACTCCATAAAGTGCCCAAGGTGCAGACATCATAATGGAGTTGGGGGGGGGGGTAATGCATTAAACTACAAGGAACTTGTACATACATGCTATAATGGCAGTAAGGTATTATGGAGGTGGAGAAAACTATAGGAGGGTAGTCAGAACGGGTAGAGCAGCTCTGGTGTGTTTGTTTGTGTACTTGTATGTGTGAGAGAGTGCCTGGGTTTGTTGCCACTGCCTCCATGTAATTCAAAAAAACATGGACACGTCACAGTGGAAGACCCTTTATGCTAGCATCTTTAATAAATTCTAGGGATAGGCTTTGAAATTGTATGTGTATTTTCACAGTTATAAATTTTTCATGTTCTCTATATATTCTGTGTAATGCATTTGAAACTGTTAACCTACTTTCCTCTGATTTTAGTGCTTCTTCCTTATTTTCCATGATCATTGTACTACAAACAGCAAATGTCCTCTTAACTCAACTTTCACAGCATCCAAAGTTACTGGTGGCCTGACAGATGATATTTTGTTGATATTCTGTTTATAGTATTACCTGGAATATACAATCTTCTGACTAAGATATTTAAAAGGATATGCTACCCCTCAGTCTTGACAGGCAGTGCACTGCAGCATTCAGTGATGAGACTAGAAGGAATTAGGAACTACGTAATGAGAGTGAGGTATGAAGAGATAATCGGTGTGCATTCTCAATGCTCATAAACATGTCAATAGTTATATCAGAGATGTTATGGTTAGGTATGTGCTGCTTTAAAAAAGAAAAAGCTGCTGTAGCAAATCAGTCCAAACTAATTAATCACAATGAAAATGAGCATAATTTTCACCAAGGTAAGACTTTAAGACATGGTTTAAGCATAAAATATGCAGAAGCGCAAAACATATTTTCATCAGTTACACATTTCTTTTAAACGTCAAGCATATGTATGGGAAGGTGGGATATTTGTAACTAGACTATTTGCTCTTTGTGGTTATCAGTCTTCAAGAACTTAACGTGGAATGACTAATGTACTAGAATATCTGTCATTTAATGTAAATTATTCTGCACTTAATTGCTAGGTGTTATGTAGAATGCGCTTTGCAGAAACACAATTTATAAAGTTTCTTAATTTTGTGTCATTCAAGAGTGCACTTTGTAAACAATACATTAACATAGGACAGTGGTGAACTGTAGCTAAATGCATTGCATTTAATTAGTGAAGCTAAAGGGCTGTTTAAATTCCAAAAGAAAGCAAAAAAACTTCATACTATGATGTCCAAACACAGAGTATATTTGATTTAATAGAAAAGGAAATGAGGCCGCCATGACTGCAGACTTCATTAAGTCCAGTAAAATCTAAATTACTATAATAACACACATATATCTCCCATTAAAGATTGAATTCCCATGCATTTGACTGAAGAGCAAAATGCCAGAACTGCTGTAGCAAAAACAATCTGATGTCTATTACAAAAGAAATAATATACCTAACATTTATATAGCTTGTGATTTCTCCACTCTTAAAGTGTATTGTCACATTTTCCTTAGCAAGTATAAATAATCAACATTTAGTAATGCAGAGTATTTCCTTACCATGTATCATATCACATATCACATTTAACAGTGCTTGATGCAAATAATGGGTTATTTTCACAATTTCCTTCATAAGCACCACCCCTTGAAAATTTTCATGAAACTGAAAATGCCTGACATGACATCATGAAAGACTGTACCCACAGAGCCTCAGTACCATCATTAGTATATAGGCTTCAATTTTCTCATGCTACAAGAGAGTTTTATATCCTATCAGGACAATTTCTCAGCTATTTTCACAGGTGGAGCATGCATTCTTGACAATTTAAATTGAAATAAAATGTACCAGTTTCATTGAAAACAAGCCTTGTAAGAATGAGAATAACATCTTAGTGTTAAAAAGGTCTTGTTACCAGGCAAAATTGTTAAAATCAAACACTTAAATTAAAAACAGAAATCCATCCTCAAAGTTTAAGCCCCAAGAATAACAGAGTAAAAACTTGCAAGTAAGTCCAAGAAATCCAAAACAAGGACAAGCGCTTCCAGCTTAATCAGTCTTCTTCAGATCCTATTGTTTTCTGTTTCTTTTGGAGCCTTTTAAAGGGTAATCACCAACTGAAAAATCTTATCTCATCAGCCTCCACCTTCTGAGTGCTGGTTTTAAAGGGACCACACTATTGATTCCAGGCTCTTTGACTGCATGTAACCTGGCTATCCATTGCATTTCCATGTACTCAGTGCAATTGGATATTATCCCCTTCCCTCAAATTATTTGTGACAAGCTGAATTGCCATGTAGCAAAATGTATGTGTTGGATTATGTATAACATGTCAGGCTAACCTATTTTGTTTCTTCTGTAGATGTATTGATGAAGAATACATGCTTTAAATGCTTTGTTCTTTTTCCAATGTAGAAACAAATACAGTGTTCGTATAGTGCCAAATAAACTAGATTGCAAGAAATATAGTCTGCATTGAGTTCAAAGTTATAAACCCTTTTTGCAATCGGATACTGAAACAAGCCAGAACTGTTGATGTAATTGCACACCTTACATTTCCTGCAAGGATACATTCCCAGATGTCCAATAAGTTCTTTCTGGATACTGGAGGGAGTATTATCACACACAGCTCTCTTTAGATTCTTCTTATTTTTAAAACAAAATCTTGCCTGGTCTCCAACAACCTTTTTAATGTCTGGATCAGTCTGTAATATTTTCCAGTTATTCCTAATGATTTGACATGTCTGATATCATTACTATAAGATAAAGTAAATCTAATCCCTCTTTCACTTTTATCAACTCTGTGTCTATTTTGAAGTTACTCCAATATTACAAGCTGATTAATATTGACATCCTTTCGACCTTCTCAGCTCCCTGTTTTTCCCAACAATTTCTTCCACTTCTCTCTTGGTATAACCTCGTTCTATGAAATTATTCTTCAAAGACCCAACCTCAGTGTCATCGTATATGATAGTATCAAAACCCTAACCATTTGTCCAGTTATAATTCATGAGTAAATATAAATGGGATGCATGCTTGATCTGTGTAGTGTATGGTTTTTCCAACATTTCTTCCGATGAACCTGTGTGTTAACACCATGTGCAGGACTGAGATCTAGTTTAACATCCAATGATGTAAGTCTGTGTTTTGCTCAATATCTCTTCAAACTTATTATTGTGGACCAAAGACAAACGGGATGCCTTTATTGCATATCTCAAGAAGACTACTACATTCCTTAGTTTTGACATGAAGTATTCAAGAACCAGTAACAGTTTCCTGGATGTTAAACTATTATATCAGATTTTATTCAGCTGTATGTAAATTTAATTCACAGTTACATTATTATTCTTGTGTCCTTGTGTTTTTAGAAAACGTCACAATTCCACTGATTTTGCTTTTTATCTTTATAACTAATCATGTAGTAAATCCATATGCTGTCATTTGTATATGTTTGATAATACCTTCATTATGATTAGTAGTATTCTGCTAAATGATAATTTCTACTAATTTCTAACTGTAAATAGTAGGCCTCTGTAATGACACTGCCAATATTCTCAGGTTAATACTTGTATTTCTTTGTAATTCTATATGTATGCATGCATTTTTACAATTTTATGTTGTCATGGATCTATTTTCATATATTCACTTCTCAAATAATCGAACTACACTTCTCCGAGACCAAACCCCCAAAAGTGCAAAACACTGAAATGTTAAAATACCGAACATCTGAATATCGGAAATGAAAATGCACAACCACCGCAAACCTACAACCAAAAACAATTTCATATTTAAGTTTTTGTATGGGAGCTGTGCCTCCCTGCACCCCCCCCCCATACCCCTTGCAAATTAAATATACCAACTCCAAGTCCTCACTACACTGAGGAAAATGGATGGTAGAAGTATTCTGTAACAGTTTTAAAATCCCAGTTTAAAAAAATAATGCTTAAATAAAAACCTACTACATAAAAACACTAATTTACCCATCTATAAAATAATTTCCTTACTGTTTTCTGTATAATGTTGTTTTATTCCAATTATCCAAACTTCCAACAACGTTAAACTGAACATCTTCCATTTTTCCTTACTTACAAACTAAAAGTTTTAAAGGAACAGTACACTACTTACATAGATAAACATAGGAAAATATCAGAGCATTCGACAGTTCAAACTGCGATCATTTAAAGTTTTGGGAATTTGAAATTTGGCTTAGTGGTCTCAAACAACTGAAATTCAATTATTTGGGAATTCAACATACAAAAGTAGATCCATTGACATACATTCCATTTATAACATATCTCACATTATGGATAAAAAGGGTATTCAAACCAGTCTACCTACTCACTTATCAAATGCAAAATGAAATAAAGATAAAATAAAATCATCTGTTTTTTCAACTTGATATTTGGAACATTTATCAAGACCGTTTCTACAAATCTTTACGGAAATGACATCGCTCCACACTGAAAGCCAACAATGAAACTTCTATATAAAATTGATGGTTATGATTTGATATAATGATATAGCATCTATTAGCTTATTTTGTACAAGAAATATAATACAACTACTGGTACAACAGAAATTGTTGACTGAACTCAGGCAAAAAAATGTTCATTATTTATCACTGTGTATATTTCATAGGCACCAGTTTTATGGAATAATAATATATGTACAATGAAGAAAGGCTTGCAGGCTGACAGTCTAATTTCTTAAATTATTTTGTTAAGTAATAGCTACACTGTTCCTTAAGCACAAGTCAGTACACTGTCAATTCAAAATTTCATTAATACAACTATCTATATCTATACGGCTGAGGAAAGCACTTCCTGAGGCTTTCATTTCCAGCATTTTAAGTGCCCAACTTAAAAGAGTAGAAAGGTCACATAGACAAACCAATTAGTAAAAACTACAAGATGAACTAGCCAAGCTAGAGTTTTCACTGTGTGATATCTTAAACAACTTATGCTGTGCTGATGAGGTCATAAGAAGGTGAAACATGCATATCCTCAGCTAGTGGGGTTTGGCTTTAGTAGCCTGTATAAACCCATAAAGAAGTGAAAAGGAAAAAAGAAAAAAGTCATGGACATTCAGAAACCATATTTTTTATTTTATTTATTTATTTTATTTTACATTTGTTGACCGGGCTAGTCCAACTGGATATATCTCCATTTTCAGCAGAGGCCCGGGGAGAAAAGCTCCACATTTAAAAAAGGAATTACATTTTAAGCACATAAAAAAAATAACTCATAATACACATTATTACCTATTTCTAAAAACAAGACTAGTAAGAGTAAGAGCAGGGCAAGAGAAATGACAGAAAGTTGTCTGAAGAAAGAAGAGGAAGTTGAACAATCTAGGGAAAAAGTAACATCCAAATGAACAAACTAACAAGTTTTAATACCAAGAAGAGAGCTGAAAGATCACGGAGAGAGAAGCAGTGAAAAAAGAGAGAGCAAGGATAAAGAGAAATACTAGTGAGTAAGAGATTTGTAGCCATAAGGAGGATAGATGCAGAAGAGGACTTCACAGAGGTAGAGATAGAAAGAAAAAGAGAGGAAGCAGGATGGAAAGAAAAGTAGGGAGAGAGAGATGGATAAGATAGAGCAAATTACTTTAGTCAGGATTAGAGCATGGACACATCCAGTGGCTTTTAAGGTAAATTCTAAGTTTTTGTTTAAACAGAACAGTAGATGCAATGGAAGTAAGTTCAGTAGGTAATTGATTCCAGTGTTTTCCAATAGTGTTAGAGAAAAGGGAATCACCTGCTAGGTTATTGGATTTGGTTAAGGTAACTAGCAGCTTACTTGATGAACGAAGGGAGTTCAGATTAGAGTAGGGGGTTATGAGGTTAGAGAGTATGGGTGTGTTTTGAGGTTGGTAGAATGCTTTTTGGACAAATGTCAGTTGAGACTGTAGCAGCATGTTAGACAATTCAAGCCAGTTAAGTTGCTGCAGATTCAGACAGTGGTGAGTTCTGAAGGGTTGACCAGTGACAAATCTAGCTATATTATTGTATGTGGAACATAATTTTGAGAGATTATTTTTCTTAAGGTTTGTATAGATTGGTGAGGCATAGAGAAGAGTCGAGATAAGATGAGAGTGGGCAAGAGTAGCTTTGGCTTGGGGGGTTAAGAAAGTTTTAATTCTATAAAGAGAGCCAAGTTTCCTGTTTACAGATTTAATGGTATTGTTGATATGACAATCAAAGGTAAGGTTGTTGTCAATCGTGACACCTAGCAGTTTGGTATCGGGGTCGGGTGATATAATGGTTCCATTGTTAGATAGGATAGTAAAGTCTAATAGAGGGGATCTGGTACTGGGCTTAAAGAGCAGGAGTTTGGTTTTTAGCGTTTAGGAGTAGGCAGCGTTTTGAGAACCAAGTTTCAACTTTAGAGAAAACAGCTTGAGTAATAGTTTGAAGTTCAGAGATGGATTTAGCAGAGCAAATTAATGTGGAATCATCTGCGTATTGTATACAAGTAGCCTGGGGGATAGCTGTTTGTAAGTCATTAATAAAGAGGGAGAAAAGAAGTGGTCCAAGAATGGAGCCTTGGGGGACCCCGAGTGAAATTGGGAGAAGGGATGAGAGTTTATTATCCCAGAGAACAGCTTGTTTCCTGTTTGTAAGATAGGAACAAAACCATTGGACAGTCTTAGATTCTAAGGAGAGAGATTCAGGAATTTTTAAGAGAATAGATTGGTTGACCATATCGAAGGCTTTGGATAGGTCAATGAACAGAGCTGAAGACAGGGTACAATTATTTCGGTTTTTGTTAATAAGGTCTGTAAAGGTGAGGAGAGCGGTGGTTGTGCTATAAAAAGGCCTAAAGCCATGTTGACAGGGAGTGAGAATGTTATTTTTTATTAGGTGGTCCATTAACTGATAATGGACACATTTTTCCATGATTTTTGCTAGTGGGGACAACAGAGCGATGGGCCTATAATTAGAGTATTCATAGGAGTTACCTCCTTTGTGTAAGGGTATGATGTGTGAGATTTTCCAGATGTCAGGTATGGTTTCTTCATTTATGGTTCTGTTAATAAGAATAGATATGGGGTAGGCAATTTCATGGCTGATTTTTGAAGGAATTCAGATGGGAGTTGGTCTGCTGAGGGGGTGCATGGTTTGAGTTTGTGAATACATTTTTGTATAATGGCAGTAGAGATGGGTTGTAGCCTAAAGGCTGGTAGTTTGGAGGTGGCAGGATTGGGGATACTAGTGTTGTCACTAGAGAGGTGTGAGGCCAACGAGTTAATAGTATCAATAAAGAAAGAGTTGAAAGTGTTGGCAGTGTCAAGGGTGGAATTCTTTTCAGATCCGTAGGGGAAGGAGTGGTAGTCTGTCCAGGGTGTAGAAGCCTGTTAAGGGTTGACCAGAATTTTGAGGGTTGTTGTGGTTAGCTTGTTGGAGATTACTATAATAGCTTCTTTTATCAGAGAAAATGGCTTTTTTGGTAGAGTTTCTTAGGTGTCTAAAGGTCTGTTGGTCTACACTAGATTTGCTAGCTCGCCATTTTTTCCATGCTTTGTTTCTAAGATTCATTTTTTGTCTTGTGTCTTTAGATAGCCAGGGGGCAGGTTTAGATTTAATTCGGATGGAGCGTGATGGTGCATGATTATCAAGAATAGTTAGGAAGGTGGTGTTGAAGAAAAGTACAGCTTCTTCAAGGGGAAGTGTCTTAAGTGGGTTCCAATTGCAGGCCTTTAGTTCTGTTCTAAATTGAGTAGGGTTGAAACATTTGAGATTGCGTAAGGTCCTATAGATAGGTGTATTGTTAGAGGCATTTCTTTGTCTAATAATAAAGGTTAGATTGTGATCACTAAAGTCATCAGGTACTGTTCCAGACTGATATTTAAGTTGAGGTTTGTTAATAAGTATCCAGTCTAGAGTACTTCCTTTGTTGTTAGATTTATTGATCCTGGTAGAGGTGTTTATTATTTGACTGAAGCCAAAAAGGTTGATATGGGAAGCTGGGTTATTAGTAGTTAAAGAGGACCAGTCCAGGTTGAGATCACCAAGAATTATGGTTTCTTGAGGATAGGAGGTGGAGAGCCAACTTAGGATATTTTCTATAGTGGTGGAATTATTTCCAGGAGGTAGATATATACAGATGATATAGATGGATTTTTTAGGGTTTAGTTGCAGCTTCGAGATGAGAAGTTCAGTCTTATTACTGTCTGGGTTATCATAGGGTATTAATGTTACATTAAGTTCTGTTTTAAATAGAATTGCAACTCCTCCGCCTTTTTTAGTTTTGCGGTCAAGTCTTAGGATGTTATAGCCTGGAGGTAGGATTACATTATCTTTAGTAAAGGGTTTCAACCAGGTTTCAGTTAAACAGAGAATATCAAAGGAGTGATGTTGAAGAAGGGAGTGGAGATGGGTGATTTTGTTATTGACGCTTTGTATATTAAGGTGACCTATGAGAAAAGTATTTGGATTAGAGGTTGGTAGTGGAAGGGAAGAGTTTAGTATAGAGGTTGCTTCGTCAGATGAAGTGGTTAAGGGCCCTGGGTTGGGGTGGATGTCCCCATCTGCTAAGGTAGAATGCTTATGTTTGAGGTAGGCTGTGATGGGGGAGTATAGTGAGTATTTTGGTTTCCTTATCAAGAGATTTAGAATTTTAATGTGGAACAGTCTGTGATATCTGTCCAGGAGGTTGCTAGGGTAGATGTAATGTTTAAATGAGTCAAATTTGTGGTTAGGAATTCAAAGGCAGTATGTTTGGGAGAGAAATTAAAGTGGTAATTGGAATTCGATTCATAACAGGTTAGGAAGTATGGTAGTGAGAGGGCCAGAGAAATAATAAGTAGTAGTGTTAGTTTATTCAGAGTAGTTCCTGTTACAGGTGTTTTAGATATTGGTTTGTGAGTTTTGGTAGACATGTTGAACTGTGACAGAGAGGAGTCGACTAGATATGGGTTTAGTATATAGAGAGAGTAAATAACACAGGTAGATATCAAGGTATCTGTGTAGTTTTAAGTGGGGAGAGAGAGAGGAGAGGTAGAGGGAGGTATCAGAAGGAGGGTGGAGCAGGTGAGATAGAAGATTAGGGTAGGTGTGAATAAAGAGGAGGTGTGGTATGAAGGAGTATAGGATAGGTGTAGATGTAGAGGGGTGTGGTCTGTTAGGTATAAGGCTACAGGTGCGTGGGGTGGGTGGGATAAGGGGGTAGGGAGGGGAGCGAAGCGGGGCAGAAACAGCCAGAGAGGAGAGCGAAGTGTATCAGCAAGCAGAGTAGCTGAAACACTACTGTTTCATATGCTACGTAGTTTTGCCAAAGAATAAGGAGAGTTATTTCCTTTCTCATAAAAAGGATGAAAAGAGTAGGCAGTAGTATCCAAGAATATAGCAAGCACAGGTATACAAGGACAGCAGTAGTTAGCAGAGGGAGAGTGATAAGTAAGGATAGAAAATAGGCAAGCAGATACAAAATAGAGTCAAATGGTAAGGAGTAAAATAGGAAAGGAAGAGAAAGGAGAGCAGCAGCCAGGTCAATAAAGTAAAGACAGTAAGGAAGCAGGAAAGACAAGTGAAGTGGAGTGTTTCAGCCGTAGTAAGGCAGGCTGACAAGGGATGGTAAAATGGCCAGGGGCAGGGGGGAGTAGCAAAGATGAGGAGAGGTGGAGAAGGGTAACTATTATAAAGATGATGGCCTGGGAAGGGAAAGAACCTTAGCTGATATCACGTGTGTGCTGCCCACAGGAGGACAAAAACTTAAAGTAAAATATTTAGGCAAAAATGACATACAGCCAGTACTGGAAAGTTCTATCACCAGTATACAGTGAATTCAATAGGAGATAAGGGTGCTTCTTGAGTGCCAACACACTTGGCCTGCTTTGTTGTTCCAGGGATACCAGGGATACCATATAGCTGAAACACTTGATGTCTTTAAAGGGTTATTTGCATATATTCCATGGGCCACTTTTGCATGAGGTTTAAGGTATAGTACAGTGAAAACTCTACCTTGGTTAGGTCTGTCTTGTAGTTTTTACTAACATTTTAACTGCATCTTAGTGCTACTACTGTCTGCTTAAATGTTCATTTTTCTGTGATTGTAATAAATTTCCAGCTTTTCATTTATTTTGTGATAGATGGTGCTTTGCATATAGAATATTTGTAAAGCAGAGTTTGACCGCATTTGGTCTGTAGCTTTTTGCCATCCTTATGTAGTTCCAAACTCTTGTTTTCATGCATGTTCAGACACACTGTAATAAATATGCTTAGACAATAAGCACCATGGAGCAGTGTTTGAAAGTTATAGAATTATACACAAAAGCTCTTTCTAATTTACAAAAGTCATTGAATAATGTAACAACATGCGGTGCATTGTAACATGGCAGTGCCTCAATTCCCAGTTTCTGAAGCTAAAACTTCCCATTTATACCCATGCCACAAATAATGCATTGGCATAATAAATGCTGGTCTGAGAAATGAGCAACATAGTAAGTCTGTCAAAGTCAAAGAGGGGGGGACTTGAAATGCATGAAAGGAAAAATCCCTCCGGAAATATTAGTCCTGTATGGTGTAAGCAAGCCTGCTACCAGACATAAACTTGCTGTGCACCCTAACTGTGGTGATGATAATGACCTCGCACCAATGGAAACTGACAAACCACATTCATCATTATATTAAACTATTTGTGTTGTCATTGCATTTGTTTATATAAAAAAGCATGGAGTTGTTGTTCTTAATTTAAAATGGTCTAACCTTATAACATTCAGTTGACCTGTTGTAGTAGGAATACATTTCAAATCACTTTCTAGTACAGCTGCTTAATTTTTCTGCTGAACCTATACCAGAAATACAAAAGTAAAAAGCGTTGACAGACACGGCACAAAGGTATAATCCAAGATTTATTCCAAACATGAAACACTCCAGAACTCAACCACAAGTGAGCGCTTTCATCTCCTAGCAACGGAGATTTCTTCAGACTAGTGGTTGAACAAATCCAATACATTTAAATACCATTCTAACATCAATTAAAACATAATTAAACCATTAATTAAAATTTAAAAAAGTTAATTAGTTAAAAAGACAAGAACTCATAAAATGCTAATGTTTAAGCCCCTTTCTTTTTAGATACATAATAAATTCTTCTCTATTATTTAGTCCAGGGGGGAAACATGCATTTAATCTCACTTGCCAGCAGTATTCAAGCCAACCCAACTCTACTTCACTATTAATATTTGTGACTGGGATGAATTGCATCAATAACTAAACATTTAAAATTATTTTTACATTTATTTTCCTTATAATGTTTACTCAATGCATTTTTAGTATCACCTCTACCTATTGCATAATGATGCTCATATATCCTTCTATATAATTCTCTGCTTGTTCTACCAATATAGAAGGACATGCATTCTAAACACACTAATAAATAAACTACATTTCTAGATTTACAAGTAAATTTGCCCAGAACTCTTACTATGGTTTTACCCATTAAAATTTCATTACTATCTGTAAATAAAAATTGACAATAATTACAATTAAAACATTTAAACATACATTTTTTCTCTTCTATTGCCTTATGTTTATTTAACTTGACTTGAAAAAAGTCTTTAAAATTCTTAGCTCTCTTTTGCACAAATCTGGGTTTGTCTCCTAATTTCTGTAAAAGATCTTTGTTACCTTTAAAGATGGCCCAATTATCTCTAATAATGTTTTTAATTTCATAAGAATCAGTGCTAATTTGTACCGCTAAAGCTGTCATAAAATCCGTACTGTGTTGTGTGTGGACTTCATCTATAATAACATTATTTCTTTTAAGAACGTCTTCATTCATAATTTTATTTAACATATATTCAGGATACCCTCTATTATTCATCCTATCGCAAAAACTATTTGCTTCTTTATAAAAAAAATGTTTTCATCATTTGTTAAATTACTGATTCTATTAATCTGACCTTTCACAATATTCCATTTCGTCTTCTTAGGATGTAAACTGGAGTAATGTAAATACATGTTATTTTGACATTCTTTTTTATAAATTTTTGAAACTAATTTTCCATCCTTTTTGTAAATAGTAAGATCTAAAAAGTTAATTTTGTCCTTACTATAAGTATGGGTAAATTTGATATATGAACACACATTATTGATATATTCTAAAAATACTTCTAATTCTTCCACAGAACCTTTCCAAATTATTAGAATATCATTAATAAATCTCAACATTTTTATAATATTCTTCACAAAAATACTTCCAAAAATATTGGCCATCTCCCATCCTTGCATAAATAAATTGGCATAACTAGGTGCTAACGCAGCACCCTTAGCCACCCCATTGACTTGTACAAACAATTCATCATAAAATTCTAAAAAATTATAAGACAAAACCAGATCTATCATTTCCATGAGCAAGCTTACAGTGTTTGTAGAAAATGTTTTAGATTGCAACAATCCCATTCTAACCATTTCCATACCTTCCTTGTTGGGAATCATAGTATAGAGGGAATTTCTATCAAGAGTTACTAATATATCTGAAGTAGAGACGTTTAAATCATTTAATTTCTTCATACAATCATGGCTGTCTTTTAGATACATTGTACCATTTGGTACTACTTTTTGTAGATGTCGATCCACAAAAATGGACATACCCTCAGACTTACTATTCTTACTGACAACCATTGGTCTTAATGGAGGGCAGCCAATATTGATATTGAAGAAGAGTCGGGTTGGCTTGAATACTGCTGGCAAGTGAGATTAAATGCATGTTTTCCCCCTGGACTAAATACTAGAGAACAATTTATTATGTATCTAAAAAGAAAGGGGCTTAAACATTAGCATTTTATGAGTTATTGTCTTTTTAACTAATTAACGTTTTTAAAATTTTAATTAATGGTTTAATTATATTTTAATTGATGTTAGAATGGTATTTAAATGTATTTCATTTGTTCAACCACTAGTCTGAAGAAATCTCCATTGCTAGGAGATGAAACCGCTCACTTGTGATTGAGTTCTGGAGTGTTTTGTGTTTGGAATAAATCTTGGATTATACCTTTGTGCCGTGTCTGTCAACACTTTTTACTTTTGGATTTTGACTGGTGATTTTAGCGTTTCTTGCTGCTCTTTTTGGATTTGTGTTTTTTGGTTGCAGTTTTGACAGGCATGGAGAGAGGTGTGGCTTCTATAGGCTCTACAGGCTTTACAACTGTTTCCGCTGGTTGTGTTTTGAATGATACGCCGAGCGGTTCATTCATAGTGAATGAAGAAGGCATGGTTAATGCTGTAAACAAACATTCAAAAAAAGTTGTTTGCAGCAATAATGAAGAAGACATTCTAAAAGGATGTTTAGCTCCACCATCTAACCCGTTTGCCAGTGGTGATAGAAATGCTGTACAATCAGAAATTAGTACGAGTACCGGCGTTAACATTCGAGAGTTGTTTACCGGGTTAGAGAAAGATCTTATGACAGTTAAACGCTTACAATGGGATAATTTGTTCTTTGAAAACAGCTTGAAAGCCCAACAAGTACCAAGGGGGCTAAGAGTAAAAAATGTACCTGTGGGGAAAGACCAAAGGAATTCACTGACAAATGGCTAAACATAAATCAAAAGGCGGGTTTACAATATATGGAGCTACTATATGAAGCCAATACTATTAGATTACAAGAATTAACTGTCAGAATAAAAGGAAATCATGAGATTCTGAAAGACAATACTTCCAGAGACAATTTTGTTAGCAAAATGGTGCAGATTCAAGAAAAATTATATAAGTTGAATGATGAATTATATCAAAGAAAGAGTAAAAAATTTCTTAGAGACAAGAATGAATATGCAAATGGTACGGCTTCAGCATATGGGCTGAGGCTTGAAACAAATGTGAGCAAAAATGTACGAAATGAGTCCAATATGGCAAATAAAGTTGTTGAAGAAGAAGCAAGCCTATTAAGGAGGTCGGAAAGACTTGTAAATAAAAATCAGATTTTAACAGTGGCGGAGGTTCATGCCAATATGGCAGGGAAAATAATACCACATGCAAATGAACCAGTAGTCAAAGCCAAAACCAAAGAAAATTTTAGTAATAAAACTAATGAAGAAATACATCATAAAGTGAATGAGAACAAGCAGGTTATTGAAGTATATCAAAGAGTTGATAATCAAAATAGAACTTGGGCCCAAGTGACAGCAGATGGATATAAAGATAAATCACATTACAACAAACAACAACAGCAAAAAAACTGGGGGGGGGGGCAGAAAAGGTCCTAAGAAGAATTGGAATTACCATCAAAAACAGTGGAATACATTAATAATGTTAATTTTAAAATTGTTAATTTGTGTGGGAAAAATATTTCCTATGAAGAATGCTGTGTGCTGAGCAAAGGATGGAATTTTGCTCTTGCACAAAGGGCAAATAAATTGACTATGATTAATGAATTAAGGGACTATGTTAGAAAGTTAAATTTCAGACTTTTTTTTGGAAGTCAGAGATCAAATAGCTGTGATTTTTATAAACCCGGCTGCTATAATCCACATCTGTGTAAAGTATTAGAAATGTTTTTGAACATATGCGAAATGCAGATGTCAGAAATGTTAGAAAATGATTCTAAATTTAAGTATTATAACTTAACAAGAAAAGAAAAAGAGTGTTTTGATGCCCTATTGAAAAATGATAATATATTAATCTTCAAGGCAGATAAAGGAGGGACAATGGTTCTGATGGAGAGACAAGATTATGAAATTAGAATGAAGGAATTGTTGTCCGATTCTAATTTCTATAAACCAGTCAATATGACTGAGGTTAGAAAAGGTTTTTCTCTGATAGAATCATATATAACAGAGTGGTTTTGCACTGGGAGAATTGATGATAAGACAAAATGGAATATTACAAACAATAACCCTAAAATAAGTAGAATTTCTGGTATACCAAAAATCCACAAAAATATTGACTGCCCTCCATTAAGACCAATAGCTGTCAGTAAGAATAGTAAGTCTGAGGGTATGTCCATTTTTGTGGATAGACATCTACAAAAAGTAGTACCAAATGGTACAATGTATATAAAAGACAGCTATGATTGTATGAAGAAATTAAATGATTTAAAAGTCTCTACTTCAGATATATTAGTAACTCTTGATATAAACTCCCTCTATACTATGATTCCCAACAAGGAATGCATGGAAATGGTTAGAATGGGATTGTTGCAATCTAAAACATTTTCTACAAACACTGTAAGCTTGATCATGGAAATGATAGATCTGGTTTTGTCTTATAATTTTTTAGAATTTTATGATGAATTGTTTGTACAATTCAATGGGGTGGCTATGGGTGCTGCGTTAGCACCTAGTTATGCCAATTTATTTATGCAAGTGTGGGAGATGGCCAATATTTTTGGAAGCATTTTTGCGAAGAATATTATAAAAATGTTGAGATTTATTGATGATATTCTAATAATTTGGAAAGGTTCTGTGGAAGAATTAGAAGTACTTTTAGAATATATCAATAATGTGTGTTCATATATCAAATTTACCCATACTTATAATAAGGAAAAAAATAACTTTTTAGATCTTACTATTTACAAAAAGGATGGAAAATTAGTTTTAAAAATTTATAAAAAAGAATGTCAAAATAACATGTATTTACATTACTCCAGTTTACATAATAAGAAGACGAAATGGAATATTGTGAAAGGTCGGATTAATAGAATCAGTAATTTAACAAATGATGAAATTTTTTTTATAAAGAAGCAAATAGTTTTTGCGATAGGATGAGTAATAGAGGGTATCCTGAATATATGTTAAATAAAATTATGAATGAAGAAGTTCTTAAAAGAAATAATGTTATTATAGATGAAGTCCAGACAGAACACAGTATGGATTTTATGACAGCTGTAGCGGTACAAAATACCACTGATTCTTATGAAATTAAAAACATTATTAGAAATAATTGGGCCATCTTTAAAAGTAACAAAGATCTTTTACAGAAATTAGGAGACAAACCCAGATTTGTGCAAAAGAGAGCTAAGAATTTGAAAGACTTTTTTCAAATCAAGTTAAATAAACATAAGGCAATAGAAGAGAAAAAAAGTATGTTTAAATGTTTTAATTGTAATTATTGTCAATTTTTATTTACAGATAGTAATGAAATTTTAATAGGTAAAACCATAGGAAGAGTTCCGGGCAAATTTACTTGTAAATCTAAAAATGTAGTTGATTTATTAGTGTGTTTAGAATGCATGTCCTTCTATATTGGTAGAACAAGCAGAGAATTATATAGAAGGATATATGAGCATCACTATGCAATAGGTAGAGGTGATACTAAAAATGCATTGAGTAAACATTATAAGGAAAATAAATGTAAAAATAATTTTAAATGTTTAGTTATTGATGCAATTCATCCCAAAATCATAAATATTAATATTGAAGAAGAGTTGGGTTGGCTTGAATACTGCTGGCAAGTGAGATTAAATGCATGTTTTCCCCCTGGACTAAATAATAGAGAAGAATTTATTATGTATCTAAAAAGAAAGGGGCTTAAACATTAGCATATTATGAGTTCTTGTCTTTTTAACTAATTAACTTTTTTAAATTTTAATTAATGGTTTAATTATGTTTTAATTGATGTTATAATGGTATTTAAATGTATTGCATTTGTGCAACCACTAGTCTGAAGAAATCTCCGTTACTAGGAGATGAAAGCGCTCATTTGTGGTTGAGTTCTGGAGTGTTTCGTGTTTGGAATAAATCTTGGATTATACCTTTGTGCCATGTCTGTCAACGCTTTTTACTTCTGGATTTTGACTGGTGATTTTAGCGTTTCTTGCTGCTCTTTTTGGATCTATACCAGAAATATTCAGAACTGTATCACAGTGTTAGTTATCATAGATAAGGCAATTTTAGATGTTAGAATATCTTATACCATCACAGTATCAGTGAAAGTAGTAATTATTTGTGTAACTTTTCTGCATTGGCTGTATCCATTAAAGCTATTACACTGCTGTTGCTTCCTCAGTCCCCAAATGGGAAGAAAATCATTCATGATACCATTATTTATAAATCACCTTGATATCCCTGGACTTTATAATGAATTTGTGATTAGACTTCCATGTTTGCACTTGCAGAAAAACAAAATGAATTGTCTGTCATACTGCTGTTCATGTATGAATGGTGACTGTTTCTTCTGGTATTCACTCCTCTTACAGATGCAATTGTAGATATTCATTATGTTTATAATGTCTCATATCAAGGGATTGGCATTCTTTCCATATGAACATGGTCTTTGCATTATAATCAGCTACATCCTTTTGTAATTTTGCCTTTTAGATTTCTTACAAGCTCAGTCTTTGCATATATATTTTTTTGCTTTACTTTGGACATCTTGCATTGTCAACCCAAGATCAGATGCAGACAATTCATTTTTAAACTCTGCATGCAAGCTTCTAAATTCTTCCATCACTTCAATTTCTTGGTATCTCTATCACTATTTTAACCTCTTCACAAGCACATATGTGGGCAGATTGAATTGACCATTTTTTGAAATTGGTGTTTCCGTCATTTGACCGGATGGTGTTCTGGGATTTTTAATTCATGTCATACAACTAGGTAGAATACTTAATTTTGAGGTTGCCATATTCGTTTTTTTATTTTAATTTTTATGGATATCTGAGACAGTTGAAGCAAACAAATTTATACTTCCTTTCATTTCCCACTAATTTATAGATTTTCAAGGGATCTATTATTGCTTTAACATTACTACCCCCTTGTATGTCTTTCACACATCTCTACTTTCCAGAGCTGTGCCCTCTTTCATTCTGCAACAGTCTAAAAACTCTTATGGGTAAAGCAAAGTACATAGTGAAAGGCAATCATATTTACTTTTGTTTCCTGGAGACTAATAAGGTTGTGATACAGCACTATTGCTTGTATGCATGGATGGCGTTACCTAAATGATAGTCAGTGTACCTGAACATGACGTGTCTGAACTCACAATATAAGGTATTTTATTTTTGTTTGCATTGCTATTTCTTAAAGTCAGTGAAATGTGGCAACTATTTAAATAAGACTTTACATGGGTTATACAGGATTCTGTTTATGGGCTGTCTTATGGTGACTTCCTACTCTAGTTGTAAAGGAAGTTTTAATAGTTTTTTTTTAATCAGGCAATATTTATTAATTTTAACATGTAATTTCTGTGTTAACTTAGGTATAGCACATAGTACCTACACAGAAGGTCCAAGTGACGATCAGATGAATAAAACTTCATATAGATCCTGTAGCGTAGGTGGGTGATAATAAAATGGATGGCTGTATTAAGTAGAGGATGTTAGACAGGTACAGTTAAAAAGCATGTATTACTACTGTTAATAAGGATATGTCAATTTGTGTGCATTTTGTTCTACCCTCTAATGCAATGCCAAAATGTTGTTTTCTAGAATCATTGTAAAATGGTTTATGCTGTTTTCCTGTCTCCACAAAGTACAAAGCAAAATGCTGTGGCTCCATTTAGAAAATGTTTCCTCATCCAGTTTGCCTTAATATGTATTAAGTAAGTCAATGGTACTACCACTCTCTGATGAGCAAAAGGACATCTCCAGATAACATGTTGCTTGTAATGTGTACCTTGTTGTTTAATCCAACAGTACAGTATTAGATGTTATGTATTGCACAAGCCACTGCTACATTCACTTGTGCTGTTAAACCATGTGTCCCATCTTTTTAGTTCAACAGCATGAAGCCTAATGTCTGTTAACAAAGTCATTTTAATATGCTGTATCTTGCTTTGTTTTGTAATCAAACAAAAGTATGCTGCTTTCCCATGACCATTTTAAAATATACCCCTGAAATTCCTAAAGGTTACCATGAGGTGCACATGATGCGTATACTTCAAGGTACCTTTGGACTTCATAGACAACCCTAAGTTGGTGCTTTTGCATGAAGGCAAACAGCACCATGGTGGGCTGTCTCAGCAGCTGTACTAGATGCTGATGAGGCAGTCCGGGAAGAGTCCTGTGCTAATTCGTCATGTGATCTCCCCTACAACTGCCTCCAGAAAAGCAAGTACTTGCTAAACATCCATCACTGTAGATGAACATCCTGTGGAGTTTAGTTAATAGGTTGGGTTAGGAGGTATGTGTTTGAGGGTATCCAAGATGCTGCGTATCTGAGTGTAGTGAGGGTATGTCTGGGTGATAGTGGTAGGGGTGCTATAGATAAGTTAGATAGGTGTGTGTCTGTGTGTGTGTGTGCGCATGTGTGTATGTAATATATATATATATATATATATATATATATATCTATATGGGTCCCCTTCACATGGTCGACATTTCAGAAGGCCAAAGACTATGTGGCTGAGACCATATGACTTGCCTTTTGAAATGTCGACCATGTGGAACAGGCATCTTCGTACAGTGCAGAATGGAAAGATTTCCATCTTCCGCACTGTAGTGCGATCTCAGAGTTGGCTTGCCCCCCTGCTAGCAATGTGAAGGTAAGTAATTGTTGTGGGGTTTTTGTTTGTTTTTACATGATCGATATTGCAAAAGTCGATCATATTCTCTCAGCCATATGGTCTTCCCATGTAAAGTAGATCCATGTGTGTGTGTGTGTGTGTGTGTGTGTGTGTGTGTGTGTGTATATATATATATATATATATATATATATATATATATATATATATATATATATATATGGGTCTACTTCTAATAATCAAAAGATCACTTACCCGAAACTGAATTTGCCAAGATGACAACACCAACCTGTTCATTTATTGAACGATCACACTACCAAATTTTTAACAGGGGAAAATATGCACTTGGCCAACATGGAACAAAGAAACACGCCACAGTATGTCAAACACACCCAGGTGAAGGGCTACACCCCCATACCCTCAAACTAAATATACCAGCTCTGGGATCACACGACAGTGGGGACAAGGGTAAATTTCCCCATGCTGGCCAAGTGCATATGTTCCCTGTTAAATTATTCGGTAGTGTGCCAATTTGGTAAGTTAACAGTTCAGTGTTGTCTCGGTAAATTCACTTTCGAGTAAGTGGTCTTTCAATTATTAGAAGTAGACTAATATCAATAGCTATATCTATGTATATACACACACACACATATATCTATATATATATATATATATATATATATATATATATATATAGAATCACTACAGAATAGTGAAATTCCACAATCCCGAGACTCTAAATCCCAAGGACCAGAATCTCGAGATTGCGGAATCTCGAAAGTAGTGAAAGGGAATTGCCATACAGTGCAGAACAGGGACTTTGCTGTTCACTCCACTGTAGTGTAATCTTGGAGTTGGTATATTTAAGTTGCAGTGGGGTGTGGGGGTGCAGGGGGGCTTGCCCCCCTGGATACAGGTTAGAAAAGTTTGTTGGATGTTTTATTTATTTATTTATTTTTTTAATGTTTGAGATTCTGCAATCTCAAGATTCTGGTCCTTGGGATTTAGAGTCACGGGATTGTGGAATTTCGGTATTCCGTAGTGATCCCATATACACACGCATATATATATATATATATATATATATATATATATATATAGATATAGATATGTGTGTGTGTGTGTGTGAGTGTGTGTCTGTGGGTGAATTGTTGCGTATCTGTGAGTGGAATCTGGTGGGGAGGGGAATTTTGTGTGGGTGAGTTGGGGTTGTTTTCATAACTGCACATACTCCTAGATTAACTAGCAAAGTCTGAAACATCAGGTGGGAAAGACTAGCTACCAGGGATAACTCTTTAACAGGACTGCCTGACCAGCATTTAAACAGAATAGGAACTGAAGTGGTGGGGGTGTGGGGGACACTAGCCATCAGGAATAACTGTTTACAAGAGTGCCTGAGTGGCACTTAAACAGAATAGAAATTGGAGGTGGGGAGAGCACTAGTGATACTCAGTATGGTATGCTTTAAAGCCACATATTAAAAATGGTGCAGGGAACCACTAAATACCAGGGATAAGTAGTGTGCCTTAAAAATACACTAAACAAAATTCAAACCTTGGACTCTGTCACTACTCACAGAGAATATTAGTCATCTGCACCACCTCTAACCTCCAGGGGTAGAATTAAAAAAAGGTAAATAGAAACAAAAAAGAACAAATTGGGGGGGGGGGGCGGTGACTGCACCTCTGACAAAACAACTCTCTGGACAATCAGTACAACACAATGCTTTCCAACATATGTTGAGGATCTTGGGCATTACGCAGTACCTGTACAATTTTGTGATGTATGAAGAAGGGCAGAGGAAATGTTAGCAATCTCTCTCAGCTTCACAGGATGTCAATATTTTTTCTAGCATGTATTTACTGAAGGATATGAATTGTGAAACTCAGATGTCTTATCAATGACTGACTGTAATAGTTCTTGAATTACAAGGGCAAGGGAAATGGAGGTGGGATGGATGTTATAAAAACAGGAATACGTATGAGATTTTGGTATGTGTTTGTGTATGTTTTTTTCTCTGTGCTTGAATGTGGGAGAGAGACTGTAGGGTGCCAATAGTAATACAATGCAGCCACCTCCGTTAACTACCATAAGCGGTACTGATCTGCCCTTCAAAACTTAAAACAACAAGAGAAAAAAAAACAGATCTAGGAGCCTTTGGAAACCACTTTTTAATAATGATGTTAAGCTTTTTCGTCCAAGTATACAGACTTCAAAACAAAAAACACCCTCAATATATTGACTTATATAAAATTTAAATTGCATCACATAACCATAAATTAATACACCATTCAATTAACCAGATATCTAAAAAATAATAATTTAATTAATAAATGCTATCTACCCCTATGAAATACTAAGTACATAAAAAATATATTACAAATATAAAACAGCTTTTAACTGCAGAACAGTAGAACCAGATACTGTGTCATTAAGACCTGGTGGTGTAGCTGAGTTGGTTCTAAGTTACAATTTGAGCTCCATCAGTTCTAAAACACCATCCTTTTGACCTCCCCCTCCCACCAAAAACAACCAGGTCAACAGTATAAAACTTAAACCTATGATCCCCATTGTTATTAATGTGCTTATGTAATGCACTACTGCACTTCAAGGTAGTTAACTGCAATTCATAGACATGCAAACTAGGTGACAGTGAGATCCTTCCTCACTGCGGTAAAGTGTCTATGAATTGTAAAATACTGCATGATGGTAACAGGGCTTTATTACTATGGCCCTTAACATGATGTAGTACACAGTTAATTAATCCTGCCCACATTTTTAAGCTGTTTCTACTCCTGCATTACTGTATACTGCTGGACATGTAAATCTTTCAGTTTAATTTTATTCTGCTTAGTATAATGGGTGTTGTCATTTTTGTAAACAGTTTGGTAGGAAAGTAAATGTTTTGCTGGTTTACAGAATTAGGCATCACTTGCAGTATTCCCATTTTTAATAACTATATTGCTTTGCATATAGATGCTCACATAGTTGCACTTTTGTAAACAGATGGTTTCTAGTAGTATAATCTAACTAGAAAAAAAAGTGATATCTGTAATTCTGTTTCTATATGTCCACTGTTCTTGCCTAATTGGTCCATGTCACACAATAAAAGTGTCCTCGGACCAGTTAATTTACCTAGTTAAATGGTAGCTCATCCAATCATTCTAGAATACTATTACAAACGAATAGCCTATGATACACTGAGTCTGTGAACTGTGACTAATATTTTGTTGCATGGTAACTTAAGTACTAGATATATAATTTCTTCTTCATGCTATTCTTAATTTCTATATCATTTTTAGCTTTCCTTATTTCTGTCTGGATTTCAGCGGGCCTGAAATATTTTGATAGGTTTGCCTGATTAATAGTATTATGTTAACATTCTGATCTGCAAATACTGGTATTAGAAAAATTAATATTTTTGCTAATATGACTGTTACGATGAAGTATAGTTAATAATTCCATACCTCTCTTACTGGCAGTACTGCATTACAGAATGAAAGAAGTATATTATCTGGTGTGGTATTCATAAATATGTGCAAGACTGAAACAAAGCTGTTGGCCAGTTGTGTTATCTGACAAAAAGGGGTTAGTGACTTGCCAAATAAGCATGGTACTGAAACCCATTAAATACTCTAGTAAACTTGTAGGAATTGTCTGTCACTGAAGAGGTGAGACACTTGACTGAGATTGTAGCTGTGTAGTTCTGAGCTGCATGAGAACTAGTCTGCTCTGTTCCATTAAGAGTGTAAAACAATAGGCTATTAAGTTTCTATTGCAATGAATGTGTGTGTATATCTGGCTAATAGCCATGTATGCTGACCCTGTCCTACCTGGAAGTTCCATAGTACGGACTTCTATGAAACGTTTTGCAGTCTACCCCAAAGATGGCGAAGCAGTCTGACACGCAGAGGCCTAATTTGCCTAGATCACTCCCACAGTCTGCTCTCTGTTGTATTTGCATGTTGCTTGGGAAAAAATGCAGTACTCCGTAACCTTTTAATAATCACTTTCCCTTTGCATACTATTCAAGGCAAAGTAATGCGGCATTGCATAATATGCACATGTGTACGATGGTTATCTGTTCTTTATGATCTCCTTCCAAGCTGAGTGTTAGAATTAACTCATTAGGGTGATTTCATTTTCTATAGTGAATCTATAATTACGTGGTACTGTCTCTCTTGACATAGCTTTGGCCCAATACTTGGATTAATTATATTAAACATACAGTAACACCTTTGTACTGTAAGACAATACAAACACAAATGTAAAATATTGTTTCACAAAGGTTTTATGATTCACCTTTGAATAATCCAGTGTTCCATGCCACCTTTTTCTTACTTTAAAGCTCCCAGTCAAAAAAATTGGCATAAAACATTAATATGTCAAGTGTATACCCTGCTGTTATAAAATTATATATCTGTATTGGTTATCTTTCTCAATCAAAGCTGGATATTACTCTGCCAAATGTTTACTGTTTCATTTACTGTATTTGGTCAGTTATTAAACCTCAAATTATAGGTCTTTCCACATATGTTTCAGCAGTGGGAAAATGTTCTTTTATTTTTGTTTGTATTTAATGTGAGGACTCTGTACAGCAATTTTTGTTTTAATTAAACTCAAGCTGTATATAGCAAATATTATTAACAGCTTGGCTGCTAAGTACTTGCCATTTCTAATTCATGTGTTTAGAATCACAAAATATAGATCCACATTCAAATCTTATTTCGCAAATTAGTTTTTATGAACTATTACTTTGGGGTTCTTATATGAAAATTCCCATGGCCTGATTAAATGAAAGACTTTTGAAACCTCAATTCATGAACACTGATATCAAATGCCCTTTATTAAAAGTATCACAGAAATGTTGGGTATCATTTTCAAATGTACTAAATGCAACCACAAAAGCACCATGAAGCTTGAAACAAACCACTACTTTAAATTCATGTTAAAAAAATAGTAATATAATAATCTCCTTGGAAATCTCACACCATACCTAGAGGGAAATGTTTCACAGAAGTGAATGCAAATGCAGAGTACGTCTTCACATTTCTTCTTCAGACTTTAACATTCATTGTAATACTTGCTTTCAGAAATGAATCAGCTTCATAGTCTGCAGATAAGAATACAATTAGGAAAAAGTCAAAATCAGCTAATAATAATTAGAGGTGGTGTTTGCAGAGATTATTACATGCTGATAGAATGCAAAAATTCAAAATCATACTGCTGACACCAACACAGTCTTTTCAAACATAAGACTTATTTATCATATAAATTCATACATATGTAAATGTGTATGTATGCATGCATACCTAACTGTACAAGTATATTAAATAAAAAAAAATGTGTGTGTGTGTGTGTGTGTGTGTGTGTGTGTGTATATATATATATATATATATATATATATATATATGGATCCCTATCAGATTATAGAAATTTCATGACTGAAATTCATTTGACTGAGACCATAAGACTGAAATTTAAAATATTGAAAAATCACTTGACTGAAACCCATAATACTGAAATCTTACAATGCCAAATTTCAACATACTGAATTCTAAAGTGAACGATATAAAACCAGAACAGGTGGGGGACTACGCCCCCCACATCCCCCCTAACTGTATATACTAACTCCAGGATTGCACTACAGTGGGGAAAATGGCATTTACCTTTTCCCTACTATAGTGCGATCCTGGACTTTTTATATAATTAGGGAGGTGTGGGGAGCACAAGGTTTTTTTCTCGGTCATCAATTTTTCACCTTTGAAAGGATGTTTTCTTTTCATTCATTTGATTCTCACCTGCCATAACATAGAATTCTGGAAACTACATGGATTGTTGTTTACTTTTTATTTCTTTTCATTCGGCTGTCATTGTCTAGGTTTTATTTTAATATACTTGCTGTAAAGTACTGTAAACCACTATGAAAACACTAGGGAACAGAAGAATGCTCTTTGTTTCCATGGTGAGATGCATATTATTTCTAGTGATACATCTACTTTTTAGATTAAAGACTAAAAAATCTCATAATAGAATTCTGACAATCACTCATAAGGGATGTATGCTGTAAACCACAAACCTGTTTCAAACAAATATGGGAATATACATTTTAGTTTCCTTATATTATTTAAGAATTAGGATAAAATAACATGTGACATAAGATAAAATAATTACTTAAAGGATCTTTAGAGCTTCCACTGTCCTGGAGGAGATATTTGCTGATGTTAACTTGTGTGGATATTGTTAGTAGCTCATGATTTGCATCATCTGATACAGATGATGTGTGTGGTGTAATGTGCATGAAGGAGGTAATCATGGGAATTTCAGAACATAGTCTTGCATCTTGTGCTGTCATAGGTACAGACGTCCTTAGTGTTATTCCAAACTGCCTGGAGTTACTACTCAGAGCTAGGACTGTAACATTTCAGTTTTAAAAAGGCACACGCAAGACCAGTGACATAGTCGTCCGTGCATAATACTGGCATAGATTGGATATTCTACCATGTTAAGCTTTGAGGTGTTAATTATTCAGTCATCTAAAACCATGGAAGGAATAGGTCTAGAAGTAATTGTCAAATCCACATCCACCACTGGCCTACTCAGCAGAGGGATTCCATCAGACTCTCTCCTTTCAGTTCTACTTTTCTCTCTAGTCACCAACAATCTAGCAGCTAAGCTCCCACAAACTCCTAATAATACTCTGCACAGATGACATGGTTATCTGTAGATCCCTTCTCTTCATACATAACCACTAAAAGGCAAATAGAGAGGGGCCTATCCTCCCTCTCAAGTTGGCTCCTAAATAATCTCAGTTTAACAGTAAAGAAAACAAAGCCATTGTCTTTGGTACATGACCCGTACTCTTCACCATTCTACAAAATAGGTTCATACTTCACAACCAAGAAGATTTCACAGAGACAACACAACATTTTAAATATCTAGGCATTTGGTTAGACCAATCTTCTATATATTCAATTTCTTGGCAATACTATCAAAACAAAAAGTAACCAATTCTTCTTCTGTCCAAAACAAATCTCGTATTTCCATGTCACCAGAAGGTAGAATTGGCATTCTTACTGCCTCAGCTTCAGTACAGTCCTTCCCACCATTTCAAATGCACAGAAAATCCTGTCTGTAGATTTATTACCTTAGCCCCACCAAGACAACATCACTATATAGTCCTACGTAAAGTTAAATAGTTTCCTATAAAACAAGAATGATGATTCTTCTAGGTTGTTTTACATACAAGATAATATCCAAAGAAACCTTTATCTTCTTTGCCAGTGAACTAACCAAATAAAATAATAAATATAACCTCAGAGCTCATTAAATCTAGCAATTCCTCAAAAAACACTTCATTCCACCAAACACATCTTCTTCATAATGGCAACTGAGACATAGAAATTAATTCTTGCAGATATAAGAAGCACAAATCTCTTCCCAACACTCATAAAAGAACTAATAAAACACCCATTCAGATATGCTACAAACAAAAGTCATTTCCCCACAACACTACTGAAGGAGAAATCCCCAGGAGACTATCTGAAAAAACTACTCCAGGGCACTACTAAAGGACACTACCCATAAAACTACTGTAGTACACTACCCTAGGACACTACTGAAAGACACTACTCCAGGACACTACGCCAGGACGCTACCTTATAACTGTCTCCTCCTCTTCAAACTGATTCCCTATTATTTACCCCTTCATCTAGCATACATTAGGAACTGCACAACCACCTTTCCCGTACTACCACCCTGTTTCAACAAATCATGATTTTCTCCCCCCTCACCTCTCTCCCTACTAGTTGTATAATCTCCCTTATGGGAAACAAAAAAAGGGAAGATTGATTAAAGTAGAGGTTATATAAATAACGGATGTACTGTATAAAAAGGTTTCACCAAATTATGATGGGACATTTAATGTGAAACATTGCATTGTTGCCTTCCTCCTGTTTGTATGTTAGATAATATGTTAAATTATTTATCTGCTCATCACACCTGTATCCTGCATTACCTTTTGTCTCTTTACTCCTGCTGCTTTGACTTTCTTTGTTGCATTCTTTTTTTGTAGTGAGATTGTTCTTTTTTGTGTGTGTGTATAATCTCCTGGACGTTGTATAAAAAAAGTCCATGGGTATCAGTGTTCTACCCTAATTAACACAGATTAAATACAAGTAAAATTAAAATACCATTTCAAGGTGAGCAATACCTCAGCACCACATCCAGTTTTGTTACCCAGGGACATCTCACTCATCTGTAGCCCTGAAGCCACAGAGAATATCAGATAGTGGGAGTCTGACAATGAGACAATGGTTTACAAATCAATACCAACCCCTTCATATTCTAAATCCCCAATCTAAAGCTACAAAACATGTTTGATAAGACTGAACTTATGTGTAGTTTAAGGAATAAGACAGCTCACAGCAGCCAATTTTGAAACTAACAAGTATTCTGCAGAAGTGCTGAGAAATGAAAGCTCATTCGATATAGCTTGTAAACTGTTTAAAGAGTAGACCTGTGTCTTCCTTGGCCCACTCCTCCTGAACGGATTATTCTGGAAACCAGAATTTCTTGACTGCTAGGGTCAAAAAAGCAACTACAGATACAGTCATATTTCACTTGCTCATGAGTAAAGCTCCATTCCAGAACATCTTCAGATTCAATCACTTTACCAAATAACTTTAATAACATTCATCATACAGACTTAAATCAATAAAGTACATCTTTTCACTTACTGGATTATATTTCTAACTTTATCTGTACCTATATCTATATATATTGGATCAAGTCATTTTACTGATACCCACAACAGTGGAACTATATTCACAAACTGCATTACAAAGAATGATATTCATTGGAATTCAGCAAACCAAGAATGTATACAGTTAGAGTAATTCTTTGTTGACATACAATGTATATTTATATAGCAATGATTGTAAGATCATTTATATACCTGCACTGAATATGCATTATAATTTGGTTGGCAGTGCAGGGAATATAAAGCCTTTCTACATAAACAGTCTCATATATATCTAAAGGTAAGTTAGCATAATAAAAATAGGAATTGCAGTATGAAGTGAGAGAAAAAATGGGGTTATGGCATATTTAGAAAGAGAGTCAGAGGAAAGAAATTGTTTGAAGTAAGTGAGTGAATGAAAAGGGGAGAGATAGGAGGTGTAAGGTATGAATAGTTACCTGTTCACATTTAGGGATATATTTTATCCTGAGGTTGAGCAGGAACAGAGACAGATTTTGGCTAGGAAGTTTTTCAGAATGGTTTTAAAGGATTGCCCATCAGTTTTTGGTCATTGGATTGTAATGACTGTTTGAGAACATAATTGTGTAAAATGGCATTTAATGCTGGGCAAGCAAATGGATGCAGGATAATTTTATAGGTGTTTAAAAGCTTTGTATATGTTAGCTGATGGGGTAATTCTAACTAATTTAGGCTTTTAGTGGTATACAGAGGTGGGTTCTGAAAGACACCACTAATGGAAGGTTGGGAAGATCTAATGCCGACCTGCCCTACCGATTTTGATTCTACTTTCATTACACCTTTTGTATTGAAGCTTAGTTGATAAAACGTATCTTATGTAAGAATAGGGATTTGATAGTAGTTGACGAAAACGTGAAAAATAATTTGCCTACTAAACCTATGGTTATTTTCAGAAGAGAACAGAATTTGAAATCATTATTAGAAGGTAAAAGGGCTAACAATTTTGGGATAAAGGCATGTTTAAATGTGAGTCATGCCCCAATTGTAAATTCATCAACACATGATTTTTTTTTCACTATCAGGAATGTAAGATTCTCCTGAAATTGAAGGTTTAATTGTAACTCAAGGAGCATTATTTATTTGGCTAAGTGTAAAATCTGCCCCGTCTTCTATATAGGGAAAACAGACAGGAGACTTAGGGACAGAGTGTATGAGCATGTGTATGCCATAAGAAATAAAAAAGTTGAAAATGCTCTTGCCAAACGTGTAGTTAACCACCCGCACAGTTTTAATTTCCATGTTATTGATCAAGTTGTTGGTACTATAAGGGGCGGTGCAATTTCTTTCTGGTTAGAAAGATGTGAGCTTTTGTGGCAACTTAGGTGTGATGCCTTTAAATATCCTGGCATCAATGATATATGCTCAATAGCATGTATATTAAAATTAAGGAGCCCAATGAGATAGGACTTTATTATATATATATTTTTTATAAGTTTTTTATAGGTCTTTATAAGTTTTTAATGATCTTTATATGAATACATGTATTTCTAAGTAATTTATATGTGTTTTTTATACACACACACACACATATATATATATATATATATATATATATATATATATATAAATATATATTTTTAACAAAATGTCTATTATTCACATACTTACAGGTTTTTAAGGGTTAAGCTAATTAATTATTTTTCAGTTTGATCATGTGAGTTATAATAGGTAGGGTTATTAGTTGAGGGTTATTTAAGCGAGCATATTGGTGATGTTTCTTTTGTCTGAAGACGTACAGGTACTATCCTGTACGAAAGCGCTAACATTATTGTGTTCAATAAACATCCTTTGGATTTTTTCTTCCTGGAGTGCTATTTGTCCCTTGTCATTACTTTTGTTTTGGGTTCTGAAAGAGTTGTTTGCTACAAATTTAGTCAATTTATTATTGCATTGTTCAAGTTTTGATTTTTGTGATGCCTAGAGGTTATTAAGGATGTGATCACCATAAAGTAGTGAAGGGAGTAGGTAAATATTGGCAAGTTTAGTTTTAGTTATGCTGGTAAAAAAAAGTTTTTGGCTCTGAAATCATTCCTACTTTTTCTGAGATTTTTATGCAATTTTGTATATGCAGGTCAAATTTAAGATCACCATCTTCTATCATCCCTAATAATTTGCTATGAGAAGTGACTTCAATGCTTATATTAAGAGATAGGATTTCCCTTTTTTTTTTATGTGAGAGACATTTGGCAGAAAAATGTGATGAGCATGAGTTAGGAGTTATAAAGCCATGATTCAGTGTCTGTTAAAGCTTCTCTGAGTAATTTTTTTGACATGCGCCAGGGTGTATATGAGTGCATATGAGTGTGGAGTCACCTGCGCATTGTATTAGGGATGCCTGCTGTGTGGATGTGCGAAGGGTGTTAGTGAGAAAGATGAGGGAACTAAGGATATAGAGCCTTGTGGTACAACAGTGGTGACTTGGAGGTATGCAGAAAGGGTGGAGTGCCATTTTAGCAACTGATACCTATTGGACAAGTAGCTTTTGAACCATAGACGGGTGGGCTGAGATAGACCTATTGAAGACGTCTGAAATAGAAGTCTGCTGTGACAAACTGTGTCAAAGGCTTTAGGTAGTCAACGCATACCTCTTAAGTGTACCTCATTACGAAGAATGTACCTCATTTGGGGTCTTAAAAAGATCATGTTCCTCAAAGTTCCTAAAAGTTCCACATTGAAAGAGTCTGTCATGCACTCAGTGTTAGGAAATTTTTTAATTGAAATCCATGGTAAACAGAAATGAATCATATTAATTCATTAAACGATCTTCTTTATAAGTAAAACCAGCATATTTTAACCATCCTATGACCTTCCTAGTTAAAGTTGTTAGTAAGCCAATTAGTATGTGTTCCACATTTTGCCCATTTGTTCCACATTATGAGGGCTAGTCGTCCTCATTTTGGAGATGAAAGGTTGAGAGCTATGAGTCAAAGGCTGTAGGTAAGTCTAGAATTAAGGAAGAGACTAGCTTGCCATTATCTCTAGTTTTAATGACAGCATCACTAATGGTTAGAAGTGCATTGTTAGTACTATGTTTAGTTACATTTACAATAATAGAAATAAAAAATCCCAGCGATACAACAAAATTGCAAACACACCAAACGGTGACAGGAAACGCCAGGAAACAGGATACTGTGCTGGAAATACTTAATTTATTAACATAAAATAGGTTAAGCGCTTTCTACAGAAATAAATCTGTCTTCATCAGAACATCATATCATAAAGTCATAACGCTTATATACTAGTTGGTCTAAATAACCCGCCCTAAGTTGTAATTAATCAATTAGATCAATTAGTAACCAATGCTCCCTTGCACATTTTTTAAAAATGCAGTACAAACATCTTGCTGCATAAACACATTGAAAATATATGATTCGTTTTGTTAGCGAACCCTTGCTAAACTAAAAAACAATAAATGTGTAAATAAATAAGCTGTATATACTAGCTAAACAAATTTATAAATTATTAAAAGCAATTAAGCATGTAATGCCATATAATTCTTCTTTAAGATATACAATGAGATGTCTTCTAGAATGGCAACCAGGTGGCAGATTAGGTTGGATGCTTCCACCCCCCCAGGCCTTAATGAAATGATTCCCACCAAGCCACTAGTTAGGGTTTAGCTTAATTATTTGTGCAATATACTGTTACACCCATTATATAATTCTCACAATTTTTGCATTGCTATATTAATTGGGGGTTTACCCTATGTACTTTTTCAATATTTCATATATTGTCTATTTTATATATAAATATATTTTATATGTATATTTTTTAGCACACAACTATTTTTACTAGTATCATGATTGGTTTACATTGTATATATTTTGCATGGTTGCCATTCTAGAAGACATCTCATTGTATATCTTAAAGAAGAATTATATGGCATTACATGCTTAATTGCTTTTAATAATTTATAAATTTGTTTAGCTAGTATATACAGCTTATTTATTTACACATTTATTGTTTTTTAGTTTAGCAAGGTTTCGTAAACAAAACGAATCATATATCTTCAGTGTGTTTATGCAGCAAGATGTTTGTACTGCATTTTTTTTAAAAAATGTGCAAGGGAGCATTGTTTACTAATTGATCTAATTGATTAATTACAACTTAGGGCGGGTTATTTAGATCAACTATGATATATAAGCGTTATGACTCTATGCTATGATGTTCTGATGAAGACAGATTTATTTCTGTAGAAAGCGCTTAACCTATTTTATGTTAATAAATTAAGTATTTCCAGCACAGTATCCTGTTTCCTGGCGTTTCCTGTCACCGTTTGGTGTGTTTGCAATTACATTTACAATAAAGTAGATGATGTGGTGCCTCCATAGAATATGAATACAAGTCTACTTAACATTTGATAATACTTAACTTAAAAAGAAGCATTTTGCTTTTGCACCATGAAAAAAAAAAAAAAAAAATATATATATATATATATATATATATATATATATATACACACACACACACACACACACACACACACACACACACACACACCACACATACATGCACACACATAAATGCATTCTTATGGGGTGCTGGTGGGGTGGTACTAACCTGTGCAAAATGTGTATTCATATCTTGTAGCAGATGTGTGCATATAAGTTTGTCCAATTATATTAGTTTATTGATTTGTATATAGTAGCTCTGATATTGTGTTTGCTTTGCTGTAGAACACATAAGGGATGTGTTAGTATTTAACTGGGAGGGTATGTAGGGAAATGTTCTTCTGTAATTGCTGCTACTGTGATGTGCAAATTTCAGGTTACTTGGTAAGAAAATAAGGGATGTAACATATAGTTGCTATCAGATTTATGAATGATTCAGTAGGTGCGCATATGTTAGAAGTGTACATAGAAACAGTAATAGGTTGCAGTTGTAATAAATGGTTAAAATATTTTAAATTTTTTTGTAATGTGGAGCTTTTCTCCCTGGGCCTCCACTGAAAATGGATATGTATCCAGTCGGACTTTCCCGGTTAACAAATGTAAAATAAAATAAATAAATATATTTCAGGATATTTTTCTGGTTGGAGATTAAAAAATATATCCGCATTCAATAAATATACTGACACTTCCTGCTGCCACATCAGCCAATGTCATAATGACAAAAGTTATTAGAACGCAGTTCAGAGAAGTAATATATGTTTCGAGGCAGTATTGAAAGTATATGTCTCCTTCCAATGCAGTAACAGACAGGTTTATGTGGATGGCTATAGTTTTATAATGCAGAAGTCTGTTAATTGAAAAAATAAATCAAGCTAATAAACTGTAAGGGGCATTCTGTGATAAAACTTGCTGCCTCATGAGGGAAACTAGCAAAATCAGTGTCCCTTCTTCACTCCTCAGGTAACGTGGAACACTAAGTTGCCCACATTCTGAAGGATTTCAGATGCAGAGATGGAAATAGGAGATAACTCGCTTGAGCTACTCCATGTCCAGCTGACCTTAGGTAAAATCTCCCAACATATTATCACTAGCTACAGTTCCCTAACCATGAAAACCCTCTCAACATAACTGAAGTTACTAGAATCACTTACCATTCAGCCAAACACACTACTCATGGGTGATTTTAACTACCACTCCATAAACTGAGAAACATACATGACTACTAACATGCAGGCTCGGAGATTCCTGGACTTTGTCATTGCAAATGCTCTGGAACAGCTGGTTTGCACTCCCACTAAGGGTTAAAATATCCTTGACACAATACTCACAAGCATGGGGGAGCATGGCACCACCCAACAGCATAATGTCCTCATTGGTAAGATCAGACCATAAATCAGTTGTCTTTGAAGTAAATGTAATGGTAGAACCCCAATCAAACTCTAAAGATGTTTTCCAAGGTAAATTAGCTTCTATAAAGTGATAGTAAATGTAATATTAAAGCTCCTTATATCGCCAAAACACAGAGACCTATGCGGAAGTATACACAAATGCCCTGACGACCACTTAACTGCATGGAAATGGAGTACCTGACCAAGCTAAAGCACGGTCAAGTTGCAAAAACAAGTCACCCTAAGGGATGTCTGGTATAAGTAGACTATACAACAGAAAAAAAATTGTCTAGTAGTAACTGGGATGGTGCACAACAGAGAATAAAATCCCTCATTGGTCTCAGCAGGCAAAGCAGGGAACTAGTCAATTCTTCAAAAACTAAATACAGGACTAATATAACCTTCCAAGCAAAGGATAACCACAAAACATGTTTAATTATGTCCAAAATCTTAAGAGAAACACTCAACAGTGTGCTGAGTTTGTTGTAGATGGCACTACCTATACTCATCCAGAAGAAATAGAAAACTTGGCTGATAAATTCAGCTAAAATGTTACTCTCTCATCAACTCCAGACCCCCAACATTAAATACCCCACTACCATTCCTATGCTAGTAAACAGGTTGCCACTGTGCTCTCCAAAGCCGAAAAATCAGCATCACTGTGCCTTGATGGAATCGCCAGGTCCTTATTAAATAGCTTGAATTATAACCTAGAAAACCCATTCAGATCTCCCTTTGACCACAGTCTGCAAATGGCTTTTATCACAGTAGAACAGAAGACAGCAGCAGTCATTCCTCTGTGCAATGGGGACCCTCAGTGGACTCAGGAAACTACTGACCTATAAGTCGGACTAGTCTCATCTGCAAGGCTATGGAAAGGAAAATCATGAACCTAATTAACAATGACATAAAAATCACCAGAATCTAGACCCATCCCAGTTTGAGTTAATCAAGGCCAGGTCCTGCATGCTCATTCTGTTAGACTTCTTTGAGAAGGTCATTAAGGCCATGAATTGATAAGACAGTGCATAGCATCTACCCTGACCTGGCCAAGGCATTTGACACACTTGGGTGTTATAGGTAAACTCTCAAAATTGGAATTAAACTTCTATGTCACCAGATGGATTGCCAAATGGTACATGGATAGGACATGTTAGACTGAGGAGTTCCAAATCCAGCAAGAGCTAGTCACCAGTGGAGTACCACTGGGCTCAGTACTGGGCTGCCCTCCTATTTCAGATATACTTCTCAGATGGCAAGGAAAATGTAAATGGCCTCTGGTTGACAAAGTATTTTAGTGACTGCAAGTTGGGGATAATTATTGACTACCTAAACAATGCTGATATCCTACAGAAAGGTCTTATGCAGACTAATAATTAGTGTCAGAGCCATGGCCTCAAACTAAATGCAAAAAAGTGTATAATAATACCCTTTGAGAAATCAAATAACCCTGCAAATTACAATATTGATAGCACCCCCTAAGAGTAGATACAGCTGTAGGAAATCTGAGTACTCTGATAGATGGTAGTCTGAATTTTCACCGCCGTGTGTTCACAATGGAGAGGAAATCCTTTAACACATTCACTCCAGTGGAGCGCAGGAAGTTTGCAGTGTAACCTCCAATGGGCAGAGCCTAAGCCTTTTGACAGAATCAAATTATGTCTTCACATTTAAAAAAAATGTTCATATCTCTGGAACCATAGAGGTTATGAAAGAAGTATAAATGGCAAACTCTTCAGCACAAGCTATTTTTATAGTGGTAGTATTCTTTAGGTTCTAGGTCTTAAACTGAATTTTATAATTCACAGTAAACACAGTAACTATTGAATTTGTTAAATTTTGTAAACAACTTACGATATCTCAGCATCCACTCAAGTTACACAAATACTGTCAGCAGTATTTTATTCATCCAGCTGAGAGAGTTCATATCGGCTAAGGAGTTCTGTCTGTGTTATTTGGTTGTTGAGATATTTAGACAGATGTGAAAATTATATCTATAGAACTTAATATCAGTGCAAATGCTCTGCAACAGCTGGTTTGCACTCCCACTAGACAGAGGTCAAATATTAAAACAGCTGAGTTTGCCATTGTGTAAGATTTAAGATGAAATATTTTAAAACCTTGTACATAGCATGGTTTTGTAATTATTGATGCAAATATGAACAATCAATATTTGATGCCTAGATGAGTAAGTAGGAGTTAACTACTGAAGCACCTGGAGGTGTTACTCAGATGTAATGAGTTAATGTGGATCAGCTTATAAATGAGGGCACGGCATCCAAGTCTAAGAAATCATAGTACCACTGTACTCTGCCCTCATCAGACAAATAATTGAGTACAATGCACCTGTTGGCATGTACCTCACCAGGCACCTGCAGCAGTTGGAGCATCCTCAGAGGTATTGCACTAAATAAAAATACAGGTATAACCATCATGTCATATGTGGAACAATTAAAAGCCCTATCACTGTATTCAGTCTCCTACCAATTACTAAGAGGTGATCTGTGCTTCACCTAGAAGGCATTTTCCAACCCAATCCAGATGGAAATGTTGCATATTCACAAAACTAACTGCACAAGGGTTACCTGCTCTAAAAATCTAAACCTGATCCCTGACATGAATAGATCATGCTTGAGAAGCAAATATGTTCCCTAGAGAGTTCTCATCCCCTGAAGTAGGCTTCCTATTCACCTGAAGCAGAGCCCTTCCATGATCATCTTCAATGGAAGTCTTGACCAATGGATAGGTAATCACAAATTCACTTCTGGGTTTGCACCCATGTCCCTTAAGGACATAGGCAGTCTGTAAAAATTGTAAAAATCCCACTTGCTGTCCCTTGTTATCCTTCCCCTATGGATAGAAAATTGAATAAAAACTGGCTAGGCTTGTAAGGCCTTTTGAACTGTTAGCCTAATAATCTCCTATGAACCTATGTGGCATTAAAGTATCTTTCCTTATAATTTCAATTAAACAATATAATTTTATCATAAATTTACTTCCTTAGTTATTCATTGCAATGGATTTGCTACTGTAGCCATCACTTATGATATAGTTAAATACAGACAGACAGATACACATGCACCAATAAAATGTCACACACACAAACACACACATACACACACACACACACACACACACACACACACACACACACAAATCACCTGCAGCAAGACACCAATATCACTGAATTTTCTGCATTGACACTGTAAAGTTGAATAAAACATTTACTTTCATTACAGGTGCAACAAAGATGTACAGTGTGAAAAAATATAAAAAATGCAGCTGTTTCCTAATAAAGATTCACCAGTGATATAAAACAGAGCTTTCTAAAGTGAAACTGTTTTATACACACACACACACACACACACACACACACACACACTAGAAGAAAATGTGATTCTTTGCACTGCTACTTCATGGCAAAGGCTATGTTACCTAATGTGGATAATTTGGGGTTAGGTATGGTTATCTTAGAAATTTTATTTTTGCAGGAAATTATTTTTATTTAAAATTTTGACTCTGCAGGAAATAATGAGAAAAGATTTGTATAGATCATTTTATGGTTACCATAGTTTTAATAGCAGTGGTGGCTCGTATTAAGATTGTAAAGTAATTGAGAACTTAGTGTATCTCATCATTCTGACTGTAATAGGAAGGAGGCTATTAGCACTGAAAAATATTTACAGTCCCTTCTGGAATACTATATGCTTGTATGTGTGTTTTTGCCAGAACAGAGTTACTGTTGGTTAGTCAGTACTGAAAAACATTTGGCTGAGAGTGAGGGGAATGAATTTTTCAGAAACCATTGTATATATATCCTTGTTCTTCAGCTGTACAGTGTAAAGCATATTTGAGACTGGATGGTGCTGCTCATATTTCAAGGTAGCTGTGTTCATTTTCAGTATATCCTTACAGCCAAGCACCTCATAAATTGTCAGTAGGAGTCTTTGGTAGGGCTGTCCCTGACAAGATATTGGTAGCAGAGAGGTGTTTTCTTTTAAAATGGAAATGCATAACCTACACAACAAATTTGAAACCAAAAGTAAGTGTAACCTTGCAAACACAAAGTAGATATTCAGCAAAAGTATGTGCTACTCAACAGTTGTTTTAGTTTTCTGATAGAGTAAGTATGCCTGTGTCTGAAAATTATCTTAGCTGACTAATGTTCTGATGATTAATGATCTGTTTCCTGTGCCAAGGGTACTGTGTTTAATTCTTTCCACCTTTATTTGTCTAATGTATGACTCTGAGCTGTATAGTGCTAATGAGTCATCCATAAAAAAGCACAGTTGTTTCCAGTTGGCTTATTCAATTAACAAGTAATTAAAGAAAAAAAATAACTATGTTAAGAAGCAAGCACAATAAGCTATGAAGAGTATGACAAATGGTATTGTCCCAACTAGCTAATGAGCAAAAATGAAAGGGTCTGCCATATAATGGTCTGGCCAAGTATTAGCTGATATCTGTCTTGTCTGCAATTCAAGATCAGGCCAGTGAATCTACAGACAGCTTGGCAGGGGTTGTAGGTATGTATCTACAAGCAGGAATATGGAAACTCAGCATATCCCAAGATCATCTGAAAATACTTTTTAGACTGCAGAAGCTGGAGTTTTAGATGAAATGCCTAGAGAGTGAAATGAAACATCTTGAGGTTGTAAGGAACTGGAAGCAAAGTGAGGAAAACATGCAGGAGGAAAGGGAGTCTCATTATGAACTGATAGTGATACATGAGTAAGAGGAGTGTGAAGAGAGAAAAGCAGTACCAGTAGAATAAGAAACTTAGTTTTTACCAGGTGTGCATGCCAATGAAACGCAAATATGTCATTACTAAATGGTTCCCTTGATCTAAACATGAGGAAGGCCTTTCATAGTTTTATTCAGGCATTTGAAGATGTATGTAATTAAAACCAGACAGACCTCAGTTAGTCAGTGATTTTTTTTTATTCTTATACTTATTTATAAGGCGATAGATGGTGGTAGCAAGTTCAGTGACACTGACTGACTGGATTATGTTAGTTACAAATCATGTGAATGTTTTAAAGTTTGCTCCTGAAGCTTGCAGAAAAAAAAGCTTAGAAAGCAGGGTAGAGGAGTAGTGGACAGTGTTAGTGTTTCCACTGCATTAAAGAACACTTACATTAATGGTGAGAGACTGGATGTCAAATCACTACTGATGGATTATTTGCAGACATAAGGAAGCAAGTGCTCGGTACTTTTCCAGGGGATGTGTGAATCTGGATGACAAACTAGGAGTTTAACACTGCTGAGGTAATGGCAGAAAGGGGGATCTTTATGTATACAGAAGGGCACAACTGCACAGGAGATGCTTACCTGGTATTGCACATAGTATAAAGGAAGTTATGGGGGCTGAGTTAGTCATTGTAACGTGTTTGCCAGTCCAAGAGAGAAAATGCTGGTTCCAGTACAAGCCCAACTCATGTTGATAGAAGATGACTGTGTAACTGAGTAGGCATGTATGTACAGTTCAAATATCCGCAGTGATGGGGTGGTAGCTGAGGTAGAATCACCATAGTGGTGCATTATCTTAAGATAGCAGTTGTTTCAAAGCATCACACTGGTAAGTACCCTATCCCCATGGCAGGAAATGAAGACATCACCAAGAGGGATAACACATCAGACATAACTATTGTTAAGCCTGCAGTTGTTGAAAAGGAGCAGTACATACCCTGGGAATCCACTTGGGAGCAATATACATTTCTGCAAACCACTCCTGCTATGGTCATGGGAGGCAGAAATTTAAAGGTACCACTGACTACAGTTCACATGCACAGTGAATGATGGTAGACACACAAACTGATGAATGTCTGATGGCAGATGTGTTAATAGGAAATTACTTTGATTATAATACTTTCTGTACATGCAGTTACATCTCTCCAGGCATGGAAATAGTTATTTGGGAATAGCAGAAGGGGAGACCCAGTCAGTGCCCACTCTTCTAATAAAAGCTAGTGATGTAATTATGTTAATTATCAGATCTGTGCTGCAGCTGTTAAAAAATACTTGACATCCTTTGGACAAGGAACAGGGAAGGATGACAAGGAATAAGTTGAGGCAGTCATATCACTTAGATGCTCTATGTAGCCTACTGAAAAATTATACAGTTGTACAAACGTTGGTGCTTGCCCTATAACTAGAGCAATTGAGGCTAGAGAGAGAGATGTTATATAGCTTTTGGAATTCCATTGCCTTCTGACTGTCACTTCTGGCCGTATCTTATTGTGTTCCTTTTTCAGGCGTTATGCATACAAGGCACATCAAAATGAGTATTATGCAATGTTGATGAGCAAATGTTGTTAAAGTCATGAGAGGATGCTGCAAGATATACGAGTGTTCAAATAAAACTGGCATTGCATAAAATACAGCCAAGCTTGCTTTGGTGTCTTTGCTTGTTACTTTGGAGCTATTACAAAGGGTAGTTGTGGTCAGTGCCATACATCTTATTACCCCAAGCATCATATGCAAGAGGTAAATCTTGACGGTGCTAGACTATACTTTGAAGTACTATGATGGGGCAGTTCTGTGAAAAAGTAGTGTTATCATTTTCAATCAGGGCAGGCTTTTCCTGAATAACACTGTTAAACAGAAGTACCAGTTTTATGTCAGACCTGCTGACTTGTTTAGGTAAGCATGTCTGGGTAAGATGGTTAAAGGCTAACTGCTATCATTTGCAAATAAATGGTCAGGGAAAAAGGCTTAACTCTTCTCTTAAGACCTTGTTAACACCATTCACAGATTAGTTTAGGTGGCAGTTGGACAAATTCCTACCCTGTACCTTATCCATACTCTCTCTTCATACAGGAACATGCCCTAAGTGTCCGTAGGTTTGATTTTAGTATTTGAGTTATTTAATAGTAGCAGAATAAGTGGAGCTTTGAATACATTTCTAGTCAGTAGGAAGTTGCATTTGATATCCACAAGGAGTCTTTTGTGGAGTACATTCAAAATTAAAATTACAGGACCAGGATTAAGGGCTCACTGTAACATCACAGAAACACCCAGCACAATCGCAACAATAAAAACTCTTACATGACAGGATGCCTTGTCCCCAAGAATACAGAGTTTAATAAAAGATATTTATGCTGATTACTGCTTGACAGAATAAACTGCAGGTAGCAAGGGAAGAATGTTTTCTCTATTGAAAAAGGAATCGACCAAGTATGTGACACAGTTGCGATTCAAGATGCAAAAGCACAAACACTATCATGTTCAAAGGTTCATAGGTAATATTTAGACCTGCAGTCCAGGAAATCCTTGAGGAGTCCAGCACAGTTTCCACCTGCCCCAGAGCACTGTCTGGTTACAAGAATAGCTCCAGGTTGGACAATAAACAAATGGAGGCTAAAGAAATCAAACACAATACATCAGGAAGTAGCTAATTTACAGCTCATAGCATTATCATTTGTGTTAACTGTAATGATAAAGCCATGGGAGAGAAACACTTATTCAGTATCTGCAGTGAGTTGTAGAACAAACTGAGGGGGATTTGTAATGGGCTAATTTCAGTAAGGCTTAGTCTGACACCGCAGTTATTAAGATAGCACTTCTATGGCAGCTATCCCATGCCAAGCTTCAGGAAATAGAAGCAGCACTATGGGAATCTGGAGACATGTTCACTGCTAAACCAGGATGTATCCAACCTGTGGTCACCTGACTTGAGGGGTTACTGGCAAGTATCCCTGACTCCATTAGGTAGGGAGAGGATAGTTTTTACCTCTTTTTGGCTCCATGAATTTACTAAACTGTCCTTTTATATGAAAAATACTCCACGATTCTTTATCTTTAGAGGCTGCTTAAGTGCATTCTGGCCGGCATTGGGCACTAAGATGCTTATGTAGATAACATTGCAATCTATAGTCAGCCTTGCCAGAATCCCGGTCACCATGGTAAGGATGTGCTTAGCAGACTAAAAGGTATATCATTAAGTATCAAGGCAAATAAATGTCAGATACAAATAGCAGAAGGATCTTGCCTTATTTATTGGATGATTGCTGGAAAAGTCTGGTCACTACCTGCCAAGGTGGAAGTTACTGAAACATGATTTCCAGTTATTAAAAAAAGCAAGTAAAGGCATTGCTTGAAATAACATGGCACTGTAGTAAGTTTGCCTCTCATTAGAATACAGCAGCCACTGTCCTTACTAATCTAACCAAAAATATATTTGGGCACTGTCTTCCAAGTAATTTCAAAAAGTTCAAGGAGTCCTTGAATGTTGCCCCTCAACTAACCTGTCCAAATTACAATCAAGTGTTTATTGGACAGTTAGATACTTCAAACCATGTTTTTTTTTTTTTTTTTTTTTTTTTGGGGGGGGGGGGGCTATTCTTATTTAGGTGTCTTCAAAAGATGGCATGCATTCAGTGGTGTATTTCAGGCACAGACTTCAACTTAGGGAGAAATTGTATGCTAATGTAGAAAATAAATCCCCATATCACAAGATGGGTTGCCAACTGGCTCACTGGCAGAACCCACACTGTAAAAGTTGCGAACTCCAAATCTGACATCAAAGCAGTGACAAGTGGAGTACCACAGGATTCCGTCCTGGGACCTCTCCTGTTTGGTATCTACTTCTCTGAAGTACAGGCTAACACAGAAGGCCTCTGGCTAATGAAGTTCACAGATGACTGCAAACTAGGAGCCATAATAAAGTCCCCAAATAATGTGGAAATCCTACAGAAGGGCCTCACTGAGACAGATGCCTGGTGTCAGAGCCATGGCCTCAAGCTCAATGCCAAAAAGTGCAGTGTCATCCCCTTTGGTAAAAACTCTGTACCCATGAGCTACCACATAGGCAGCAATCTACTTGACACCGAATGCATGATAAGAGACCTTGGGATCCAGATAGACAGTAGTCTCTCCTTTGATAGTCACATCGCCACAGTAGTCAGGAAGTCCTTCTACATGGCACACCTCATCACAAAAGGGTTCTCATCCAGGAAAAAAGAGGTCTTTGTTCTCCTCTACTCGTCACTCATTAGACCCATTATAGAGTACAACGCCCCTTTTGGAATGTACCTCACAAGACATCTTCAGCAGCTGGACAGGCCACAGAAGTACCTCACAAAGAGTATTACTGGTCTCAAACAAATGGCCCTACACTGACCACCTCAAAAAACTCCAGCTTTACTCCGTAGCATATCGCCTACTCCGAGGTGATCTCTGCCTAACATATAAAGCTGTGTCAAACCCAGAGTTGTTGGACATGCTACACATAAAGAAATCCCAATCCCTCCGAGCTACATGCTCTAGGGACCTAAACCTTGTCAGCACAATAAACAGGACATGCTGGAGGGTAGATTCCTGTCCCAGAGACTTCCTATACTCTGGAACAAGCAACCCATCTATGTCAAGCAAAGTTCTTCATTAGCACTCTTCAAAAAAAAATCTTGATGAGTGGATGGAAAATAGGAAATACACCCCGGGGATCACTTCTGTATCTCTGCTGGACAGTGGCACAGGAAAATAACTTTCTTGGGTGACGTAAGCTATGGAACCTTGCTGGCTAGGCTTAGTAGGCCCTTGGGCCAATAGCCTAGTACCTACCTATGAGACAATTTGTACTGTCTAAAATCTTTGACCATACCTGTATGGTACATAATTCACTATGAGTACAAATCTCAATCCCTTAAAGTAGTTACACAGTGCAATTGGGCAAACTGATGCATTTCTTGGATGGTGTTTGTGATTAAATTGTAATAACATAACAATCCAACACTATAGTGGTGCTAGTAATGTAACTGCAGATGGTCTGTCAAGACAGGAGACTTTGTAGTGTAATTAATGGCATGGTCCTTTAACCCAACAAATCATGATTAAACAAACCTCATAAAAATTTGCTAAACTGATCAAATCTGTTAAACTAATTTATTAAACTAATCTACCATCAGACATCGAAGGCAATGTTTTCTTTATATATGTTTGAAAGCTTAATGAAACTAGAGAATATGATATGCTTTCAATATAAGAAGCTGGAATATCAAAACATCTGAGAAGACATTCAGCTGAACAAATATGGTTCCATTTTCAAACATCTGTGGAAGGACTTTCAACATCTTTTCCAGAAAGACATGACTAACATATTGAGTAATATGTAAATAACTACAGCAAGATGGTAAATGCTTTATGAATGGGATCACGGCATTTTATTTTTCATTACAATTTTTTACAGCAAAAAATGTACTCAACTCAATGTATATTCTTATAATCAGAGTTCTTATCATTTGGAGGTTTAGCACCAGAATATAGTTGTACCTGTATACAAGACAGGTGCTACATGAGCTTCAAGCCTGTGTTAGTCTGTCAGCTTTACCTGCAAGCTCTGCAAAGTTATGAATTGGGTGATGACCACAGTTATTCTTCAGGATATTGGTGACCTCACACCATGGGAGTTAGAACAATATTGCTTTGGGGGAGCTCTTCTCCTTAATTTAATATCATTGCTTGAGGAAGTAAGCGACAGATATCATGCAGTATCTCCATGGTATTTGTCAATAATTTCGTCACAGCCTCCCATTACAGTGACATAGGCAGTTATTCAGCCCAACATTAATAGCTGTTGGTCCAGGACAGCAGATTGTTGAACCAAGCTTGCTGAAATTGTGAATTTAGTCCCTGAGGTATTTATTTTGAGGATGATTTATTTATGTTTTAAATGCATACATTTATTTTTTATTTAATTAATTATTTCTTAGAGGTTCATGGGTAAATATAAGGTTATCAGTCCATAGACTATTACAAGGCTAGCCAATAACTAGACATCAAAATCAAACCCTGTATCTTATATCTGTGAGGTAAAGACATCAACCATTATGATAATCCTGTCATAACTCACCATAACCTAACTATGGGCAAATAATTATTGATTGAAACTATGAATATTACTGCAAATTAGGAATTATGGGTTGGGAGGGTGGCTTAATGGCTAAGGTGTTTGCCTTACAAACACAAGGTGCAGGGCTTGAGTCTCACAAGGGATAATTGGCTAGGATTAAAATGGCTCGCAAGGGCAGTTAGCTTAGTACTGAACTATGAACCTATTATCCCCATGAAAGATTCAGAAATACTGTAGAATGAGCAATATAACAGACACACTCATTGGTGCATTAACCGCTTTATCTTTAATACTAACAAATATTTTAATCAAATTTATGCAGAAGGTATTAATTTGTGAATGCAAATATTTCGAATGAAATCTAAGAAGCAGAAATGTTTCTGGAGTTTGTTAAGTTTTGGTCAGTGTGTCATGGCCAAAGTCAGACAAAAATGTAATCTGATCTATTATTTTTCTTTTTTTTGTATCATAGTATGATTGTATTGTTACATTGCAATGTAAATTATAAAAAAACAATAAAAATCATTTTGAAAAAAAAAACTTTGTGACTGTAATGTATATGGAAAGGACAAGCATCATAACTGATTCAAAACAATGAAGACCAGTTTTGAAAGGTCCTTGTACAACTAGGGTATTTTAAATTTATACATGTTTACATTTATTTCACAAAATGCATCATGGGATGATAGTCAAAAAGAAAATTAAGAATATATGGCAATCAGAACTGGCAGTTGAGTTTCTTGTTTAAATTTAATCATTTGTATGGGATGGCTTAACTCTTCAGTAATTCATCCTTTCAGTTTTAGGTGTATATGAAGAAAATATTCCATTCATCTGGATTTGAGTTATTTCTAGTTGGTATCTGACATCAGATACCAGGTGTCAGGACACTGATTACAATTTTCTGGTTTCTACATTTCAAAGTTGGAACTGGGAATTGCAATATATCTGACAACAGGAAAAACAGCAGAGAGATTTACACTCACCAACTGCGTTTACGTAGTAACTTGCTGCAAGAGATAATATCTACCTTCTTATCATTTACAATTAAATGAAATAGATATTAAATGGCAATGCTGTAAGTAAGCAGATATACTGGAGGGGCTGAAAAAGTGTTACAGCAGGAAACTCTACCATCTCATCTTCTGAAATACTGATAAGTATCAGACTGTAAAAGTAAAATGTAAGGACTACACTGTGATTTGAATTTATTTATATGTTTGGATTGTTTCAGGCATCCCCATCCCCTCATCTCGCTGCCACCATGTCTATCATCAAATTCACCATGGGAAGTTTTATGTTTTTGTTGTAGCGTCTTCTAAGAGCCATTTTGTGATTTCCAAATCTGCATGATACCTGCATGCATTCTGATCCCAACTTTGAATGTCTTCTTAAGGTTACCAGTCTGTACCCAGATCTGAAGAAGTTACACAGATGTTCAGCATGATAGGTGCTCCATAATTTAGTTGGGAGACCAGGTGGGACTATTAACATGCAACATACACTCTGCATGGTGAATACCACCAGTAGATGTGAAGATCAGACAGAAGAGCAAGAATAACAACAGACGTCAAGTGATGCATTTTCCTTTTACACAAAACAAACTTGCTCTAATCAAGATTAGCACCAGAGTTTATTTAGTGTATGTCATTATCACCATGATTTTGCAGAACAAATCCCAATATTTTGTACACTTCGTATGCCTATAGGGGCACTTGAACATATTAAACAATATACTAGTCATGATTTCTAATATTTGACTGACAGTACTCTTTAGGCTGCCTAATAAATCTTGATCCATATTGACAGTTACATTTCATTGCTGCATTGCTATTTCTTTCAGAAAATAACTCCTTTTTTCATTTGCCGTGGAGGTTATACCTATTAAATCAAATATAAATTAATGTAAATCAATCAAGCTAAAAAGATTAACCTTTAAAAACTGCACTAATGCTGTAATAAGGCTTCTTTGTCTCACAGTTTTAACTGTAACATTCATTTTAATAACAGTAATGCCAAACAAGAAAGATAAATGCGTCTACTTTAAAATTAAAATGGCATGCCATTTGTATCACAATGCTTTCTGTGATTAAACCTTGTCTTTCTGGCATAAGTCACGGTTTTCCATATTCCCTATAAATGTTATTTCTCTTAATGTTCTGCATTTCTACATTTATGAAAACAGACCTTCATATGTGTCTATTTCAGATGCTATTCCAGGTTGTTGGTTTACATTCAGTTTGTATATGAAGTGACAACTGCATGGAAAAAAAAGTACTGTAATAAGTCTAGTTATGAAATGTACAAAAGGAACTATTCAATTTAGGTATTATTTCACAGATGATTTATTGTAAGCTTAAAATTACATGGATCAGCACATATATTTTTGTTCGCAGGATGACAATCTAATACAAGAATATGAAAAAGCAGCATCTAAAAATGGTAAGTGTCAGCTGAAAGATTCTTCTTCTTATTGAAACCAAGTCAATTGTGATAATAACTTTAACGTAATTTCCAGCTTGACACACACTACCTTTCATCTGCCCAACATCTCATAATTTATTATTTATTTAAGTTTTCTGTTGGGGTAATTATTCTGAGTTCTAAACTATTTTACAAGGAGACCCACTGTTCAGATACCAAACAAAGCACATCCATTAAAGAGCATAATTCAGAGAGAGTGCGTTACAGATGTTCATAGTATAGTACATTAATACAGAGCATTTCTTGGATTTAAGAACATATTAATAGACATGCTAGATGCATTACAAGCAAGACTGCAACAAATATGCAGTGTAGTAAGAACTACTTTGGCTGCTAAATGGTGTTGAAGTAAATATCTTAAGTCTAAGAAGTGGGTGAAACTTCTGCTTTTTTCATATACAAAAGGAATTGTTTGCAAGAGTACTTGATTACTAGGGGAGCTCCACTGGCATAGCTCACTTTCAGCTGATGTCTCAGAAGTAAAGTTTTAATATTAAATTATCTAACAAGGTAACCATAGCATTTATGGTGCCACTTCCTTGAACAGATAAATGGAAACCTAACAGTGATACACAAGGCTGGCATTCAATTAGCAATGTAGTCCATGAGGAGTAAACTGAGGGTATGAATGAACAGCATTTCAGGTCAATGGAAGGATGATTTATGTACAACTGAGAACAGGGGTACCAATCCTGCTGTAAATGCAGGGAAATGTGAGTTTTTCTGTACACATACATTTGCATTGTTATCATTGCATATTGGTTGCAGAGCAGGACAAAAGTATAGGACATAAAAAAAATCCAAACTGCCAAAGGATGCTGTGTCATAGTGGTCTGATTCCAGCCTAGCTGGCAGTATAACTTTGTTTAACCAGTCTTTGTGGATAAACAGATCACAAAGATGAAGAACAGCTTGGTGGGCCTAGCAACTGAAAAAGAAAAAAAAAAATCAAGGACAGTGCAATACAAGTTAAAATAACATACATAACAACAACAGAAAATAGTTGGAGGGTGATCACATTAAACATAATGTATATTAACCATGTTCCGCATGTCAATTGAATTCTTATATGTAGAATTATGATAGGACTCCAGCATTTAGCTCTGCACTACATATGTAGAAAAGTGAATATGCACAAGGGGTGTACATGTAGGGGACACTACATATGTTGAAAAGGGAATATGCACAAGGGGTGTACATGTAGGGGACACTACATACATAGAAAATGAATATACAGAAGGAGTGTACATGCAGGAGACACTACATATATAGAAAAGGGAATATGCATGGGGGGTTCTACATTTAGGTGATACTTAAGTAAATATGTACTGGGTGTGATGTTATAACAAGTTCTGTTAGGTGACTATTAAACTAGTTTTACAAAAGCATTCAGTAGGTACAAATTTTACATGCAAAGTTAAAAAAAAGTGTTAAAATTGCTAAAAAAGTATGAAACATGAGGAGGATTAATGAAATGAGATATGTGTGAAGAATGGAGTGACTACCATGTATAATAATAGTAAGATGTGAAGGACAGCAGAATCAGGGTAGAACTGAGGGAGGGAAATTGCAAAATATTAAACTCATCTCCAAACAGCTGTTTAGAGAGATTAGGGATCTGTTAATACTAGTAATAATAATAATAATTTAAAAAAAAATGCTACAAGGGCTAGCTATAGCTCTGTGATACATTTAAATAATCTTGACATCACATTTATGAATCCACTCAGAATTTAGATATTTTTTATTTGCTTTTTAAAATGTATTTAATGGCAGTGTAAGTATTATTCCAGGTCATGGCCATTAGAAATGATCACTGTTAATTTCTTCATAGTGATTTTTCATTCTAACAAGTTGGATTAGTTCTCAGTACTCAGATCAAAAGTGGAGTATATGAATACATAACTGTCATTCATTCTATAGCTGGGCATTCCATTAGGGTACAAATACATTACAGAGTACCTTCCAGTTATGATGGCTGTTTAGGCAGATATTCTTGTTAGCAATAAATCCTTGCACAGGAGAAGTAGCCAGGTAAGGGCACGAGACTCTGTTGTATAGTCCACCTAATTTATTCACGGATGCAAAAACAGGAACAAAAGCATAAACGCTGCAGATACACAAAGTGTTTTCATATGAACACTTCATCAGATCAGTCTGATGAAGTGTTCATATGAAAACATTTTGTGTATCTGCAGCATTTATGCTTTTGTTCCTGTTTTTGTATCCGTGAATAAATTAGGTGGTCTACAACAGAGTCTCATCCCTTATTTGGCTACTTCTCCTGTGCAAGGATTTATTGCTTTTGGTTTGGTTTCAATTCGCACACATCTTTCATTTTTAGACATTCTTGTTAGGAATATATGCCATTCTGCAATCAAACGCATGTTAAGATATCATAACTGGCTTTTATTAAGACTGTCACCCTTCTGTGCAATGAAGCATTTATTTCTCCATTCTTCAAAGGTGGGGAAACCTTTAAGTCCAGATGTTTTATACTCTGCTTCTAGCTGAAACTAAAACATGATTTGCTAAGCATATGTGCTGTTTTATAATCAGACTAATATAAAATAAAAAATAAAAGAACTTCCCTTCAGTGAAGGTGACTTTCTGTTCTACAAATATTGGTAAAACATCAAAGCTGGACATTTTTTTAGTAAAAAATTTCATAAAGCCCACCAAGCAGTAAGCATTGTCAAAGACTGATGGAAGAAAAAACTAATGGGCACTTAAGCATTGTCACCAGAAACAGTTATCTTCAACCCCAATAATTCTGATATTGTGGAGGCTGTGATGGACTTTAGAGAAATGATTCACCATCAAGTGATCCACGAGCCACTGCAAAGGTATGACTCCAGCTTTTATTACCTAAGACGTAATCCATAATCATATCCTGCTACTTAATGTATCAGAAGGGGGAATGATTTTCTAATTAAACATTTTCAAACACTTTCTTTAACAGTTAAAGATATGGAGAATATGGGGTGTAGGTCAATCTTTTCTGCAGAACTGGCTCCCCATTGCACTACACAATGATTTTGGCCATAGAGAAATAGAACGCACCCATTGATCCATTGAATCAAAGTCATTCAGTGCTGCAGCTAAAGTCAACTTGTGAAGTTCTCATTCTATAATCGGAAGGAATGGATACTAAAACCATTGTGGAATGCAGGGCCTATATTTTTTCAATAGGAAAAACATATCAATTAATACTGACTTTTCTAATTTATTATCAAAAACTGTGGGAAGGTGTCCCACCATTGCCCTCACACTTAAATAGCAAGGCTACAGATATACTATTCACTATCCATATACTCTATGGTTTGACATGAAGGAAGAAATCAAAATATCTGGATACCATGACAATGTATGGGTGACTTAACGTCATGTGATTTTGACTTCAGAAGCCTTGGAAAATGGGAAGCAACAGCATTAGTAAATCAGATATGTGAGCTGCTCACAGGCTGGATGATACAGTACATGACTCAACAAGTGAAGAAAATGCTACTGTTAGTGCATCTTTGTCTGTAAGGGTATTAAAGTTTCCTTTGTCTTTACACTTGAGGTCTAGTGAAGCTTAGATAATGGGCAGTGGGCTACCTGGCCGTGTAACCATTTTTTTTTCAAAATACTTCTATGGGCATGTGTTTAGTCTTCTGAGGCCAAAAAAATTGGTTACCCTGCTTAATTTTGACTAGAGCTTGTTGTGCAAGAAAGGCTTTAATGGATGTAACATGTTTGCCATCTCTTTAACATCATGGTAGGTCTTCAAGGAAGGCTATAAGCAGTGGTCTTTGTTAAAGGAGGTTTACATGGTCTCTGCCTCACTGCTAGAATAGTTGACCTCCTGGAAGGAAATAAACACTTTTTGTGTCTCTTCTAGAAATATGCTGTGTAAGTACTGACACATTGTCAAATGAAAGTTGAAACTTTAAAAAGCAATGCTGCATTGCCATCTACAGAAAATATTTACTGTTTAATATTGTATACTGCTGAACAGATCATCTAGGATAAGAGCCTGATCACGCTTGTGTGCACACCTACATACACAAGCACACCTGTATTTATCTATCTACATATCTCTCTATCTATAGGGATTGCACATATACATGTGCGTGCATTATAATCACGCAAGCACACACACTATTAAACCTATTGCAAAAATCATAAAGGTATAATTTACTGTAGCCCTCAATAAAGGCATTATATACTGCCTACTAAAGCAAGAAATAAGCACGACAGTGAGGGGAGATAAATCTGATTTATTAAATTGTTACTTACAATCAATGTAATGAAGCAGTCATATTTTCTGTTTTATGATGTCTTTGGGAAGGTAAAAATTACATGGTCACTTGGATGCTCACATACTAGGGGATCACTATGCAGCTAGGAGAATACTTCAGTCCCATAACCCAACTAGGGGATCACTATGCAGCTAGGAGAATACTTCAGTCCTATAACCCAACTAGGGGATCACTATGCAGCTAGGAGAATACTTCAGTCCCATAACCAAACTAGGGGATCACTATGCAGCTAGGAGAATACTTCAGTCCCATAACCCAACTAGGGGATCACTATGCAGCTAGGAGAATACTTCAGTCCCATAACCCAACTAGGGGATCACTATGCAGCTAGGAGAATACTTCAGTCCTATAGCCCAACTAAAGAGCTTGCCCATGACAAGTCTGTATTATATGGTATGCTGGACATTGTTTTCATATATCTTAAAAATCATTTTGCACTGTCTAGTATAACATGGAGGGAAACCCAGTCCTTCATTTTCACCTTTCCAAGGCCATAGATGTGTCCACTCATAATTGCCAAGATATGTTCTTTGTCGTGTAACTTGTGAATTCTGACATAATGTAACTGGTTGGTTAACAGTACAGGTGCACAATTTTATCAAGCTATGTAGCAATGTATATTTTAAAAAGTGTGCAGTAGTCATTGTTTCCTAGTAGGTTTACAGGTCTAAGCATGACCCTAAGGAAAACCTACTTCATCCAGTTTTCTTGTAGTACACTAATTCAGTCTGACACGCATCTGCGCAACAGCTGAAGTTTGTTTTAATTCAACAGTACTAATAAAAGTATCCAGTGCAGACACTTGTACTGCTAAATTCACACAGGTGGGAGATGGGGAAATCAGTTTTACTGAGTGGAGCTGAATATTTTTCTTTGTATGTTGTGATCAAGTATAAGAAGTACAAAATATTTATAAAGTGATCATAAGAAAACATATGGTATCGTCATTCCATTGTTCAACAGATATCTTTGCTGTGTGTAACTGAATAGTCATAGGATGGCAATCTGATTTTATCTAAACTAATAATTGAAATATTATACATTATTTTATATGTTTGCAAATATCACTTTTATTGTGAAATCAGGAAGTTGCATGAAAGAAGACGTTTTTAATAATTTCACAAGTACTATTCTGATTGTTACTAAAGTAATGCAGCCTTCATATTGTGTATTAATACAGCCATTTACAAATCTGTTTATCATTTGATGGCTGCATTAATTACACTATTCTATGCATATTAAATGTTACTATTGAGTAGAAAGCTGTACTGTGAGGGATAGAACAAATATATGCAGATGCTATTGTATGAGTCATAGAATTATTACAGACAATGGGAAACAAATGTTATTGCTTACAACTAAAAAGAGTTTTCTTTATACTTCATCATCATTGGGTGATAAAATACATGTTAAAATGTTGACAAAAGCAATCTCTGGTATCACTGATGAATGCATTGATATGGGACAGACACTGGCATTAGACATCCCATTAGAATTTCATGATTCTAAATATATATAATGGTCATTAGATTTAGTTTCTGGGGCAAGTTTAGTAAACCTTACATGGTCCGCTAGGACTATGTGTGTGTCATGATGCGATGTGCATATCGTAGCGCACAGTTTTGGATTCAGTAATTCGCTCTTCATGCCATATAGAGCAGACCAAACGTAAGCACTATGGTATGCTAATTACAGCATAAGCAGCTGAATTGTATGCTAATCATTCTAAGGGGGAGGAGCTATTCAGCAAACTATAAAGCAACTGTGTAGAATTCTAAAACCTATTGGAATACAGACAGAGAGGAGTCTACACAGCAAGAATATTATGGGCTGCTGTTGCTTTGATTCATGTGTATGTGCAACAGGCTGAAGTCTATGCTACTGCTGCTCATAATAGACCATGGCCAAGAAGGAGAAGAGCTTTCAGACCCCATTTAAATTATCACAATCTGCATGAGGTGGAAATTGTAGAGCACTACAGGGTAGATAGAGACACACTACAGGGACTCTGTAACCTCTGTTGTCCTCCACTCATACCAAGGGTAAACTCAGGGGAACCAATACTGGTGGAGACAAAGGTAGATGTAACATTTGGCATTTTAGCTAAGAAGCATTTCAAAGACTAGCAGAGAGCATGTCCATGGTGTCACAGGCATCAGGATTCTCCATCAGTTCCTGAATTATATGCGCTAACATGCCAGTGACTACATATATTTCCCCCATGCACCCAAGGAAAGGGCCACAAATATGTAGGAGTTCTACCCTGTAGCACACTACCCTGAAGTACTGGATGCCATAGACTGTACACACAGAAATCAAGGCAACACTTGGGGAACAGGGAAGTTTGTACATAAGTAGAAATGGCTTACACTCTAACTGCCAAGTTGTGTGTAATGTTAAGTGAATCAACTTGAATGTGTGTGTTAGCAACCCAGACAGTTACCATGACTCCCATATTTGGCACAATTCTCAACTATTTGAGATGTGCACTAGGGGTGATATCCCACAGAATCATTTACTGGGGAGTGCAGGTTATGAAATCAAACCATGGCTGATGATGCCCATCAAAATGCACACACAGTAACTGAAGAATGCTGTAATGAGGCACACATTCAAATCAGAAATATTATAGAGCATGTGTTTGGGGCTGCTGTAGTTGTAGTTCTGGTGCCTAGAAGATACATCTGGGAGGAGACCTGCATTACAATCCACGTACATGTACTGAAATCTTCACCATCTGTACCATGCTTCACGACATCATCCTGAGAAAACATTTTCATCAGGATCAACAAGGGGAAAAGGCACACATCCTGCCACCACTGCCAAGGTCACCACAGCCACAGACAGGTGAGGAGTCGAGGGAACTGACAATTGCTGTGGGTGTAAGCAGACATAGGTGTGCTCATTATGCCCTCACATTGGCTAAGAGGCAACGCATAGCTTACTCATTCACCACCTAAGAGGCTAAAATCTTCATCCTATGCATATACATACAGTAGCATCAATACCTGGCAATGCTCGCAACCTTTACCTACCCATGTAATGGCTCTGTACTCCTAGCATAAGACAGACTCATCCCTGAACTAAAATTATAGTAACTGCCGGATTTACATAGTAAGTGTTGAACTTGGAATATTAAATAAAAAATGTGTACTAATAAAAAATGAATGGCATATCCTTGGATACTATTTGGAAATGTAAGTAAATAAAGGTTGGTCGATTTGTACAGCTATGACTTCAACATGTGACAGCAGCAACTTATGTGAATACGTGTCCTCTGTCAAGTAATAGGCCTTAGGCATCAAATGGTCAAAAATTCATACTTCTCAAAAGTACTTATGGTCACCAGATGTCCTCAGTTTAACTTCATATGGTCACCAGATGTCCTCAGTTTAACTTCATACTTTTGTACTGGCTAATCATTAGTATTCATAGGTGTGTAGTAGGCTAATGGCCCTGGAGCCTTTACAAGCCTAGCCTATAAAAGTACCCTGGCATCGTGCCGCCCGACATTAGTTCCCTGTGCCTCTATAAAGTACAGCCACTGGAGTGATCCATGGTGTGAACTTTCTATTACCCATCCACTCATCATGATTTCTCTTGAAGAGGGACAGCAAGGTGCTCTGCTTGATATGTATGGGAAGTATATTCCAGAACATAGGCAGTCTCTAGGTGAGGAACCTGTCCCTCCAGCATGTTCTGTTGATTGTGGTAATGAAGTTGAGGTCTCTGGAGTGTGTAGTGTGGAGGGATTGGGATTTCTTTAGATGTAGCATTTCTAACAAAGCTGGGTCAGACATGGCTTTGTAAGTCAAGCAGAGATCACCTCTAGGTAGGTGATCTGAGACAGAGAATAGCTGTAGTCATTTGAGTCTGTGTAGGAGATTTGTTCAATGCCTAGGATCCTCTTCATGAGGTACTTCTGGGTCCTCTCCTTCTGTTGCAGGTGTCCAGTGAGGTACATGCCAAATGGGGCATTATACTTGATGATCGGTCTAATGAAAGAAGAGTAGAGAGAGAGAGAGACTATGACCTCTTTCCTCCTGGATTCAAAACCCTTGGTAATGAGATGTGCCACATAGGACTTTCTCACCACAGTGGAAATATGGTGGTCAAAGCAGAGGTTGCTGTCAACCTGTGTCCCTAGATCTCTTATAATGCCTTCAGTGTTCAGTAGGCTCCCATGGATGTTGTAATTAGTGGTAACTGAGTTTTTACCAAAGGGGATGATGACGCATTTTTTGGTGTTAAGCTTAAGGCCATAGCTTTGACACCAGTCACTGGTCTCAGTGAGGCCTTTTTCTGATGTCTGCATCACTTGGGGAGTTAATGGCTCCCAGCTTGCAGTCATCTGCAAACTTGATCAGCCAGAGTTCCTTTGTTTTGGCCTGGACGTCTGAGAAATAGGTGCCAAACAGGAGAGGACCCAGGACTCTTCCCTGTGGGACTGCACTCATGACTGGTCAGCAGTCTGACTTGGAGTTCGCTATTTTCACACTGTGTGTTCTATCTGTGTTCCAATTTGCAACCCACCTAATGATATAGGGGTCGATGCCTAGTTTGGTGAGTTTATCAATAATTCCCGACTGAGGAATGGTATCAAAGGCCTTGGCCAGATCGAGGTAGGCTGTATGTACTGCCTTACCTTCATCCACAGCCCTGGTGACTGACTCAAAGAAGTCAACCAGGTTGAGCAGGCATGAGCTCCCTTTCACAAAGCCAAACTGCGTGGGGTCCAGAGTTTGGAGATTTCCTATATCTTTGTTAATCAAGTCCATGATGATGAGCTCCATAGCTTTACATATCAGACACAGGCTAATGGGGCAATAATTCCCATGGTCTGCTGTCACTCCCCTTTATGGAGAAGGATGACTGTAGCAGTGCACCATTTGGTAGGGACAAAGCCTGAGGTGAGGCTGTGACTGAACAGAGCACACAGATGAGGTGCAAGTTCAGTTTGTAGCCCATGTAGAACACAGACAAGGATATTATTGGGTGCCACTGAAGCTGTATTCTTGGCCTTGGACAATGCAGCTTTAAACTGTGCTGCAGTAATGCTGGGTGCCTGGCATTATTCTGGTATTGTAATTGGTCCTTTGGGGGGGAGGGGTAAAGTTGGCACTGAATCCGTCAGCCAGTATGTTGGCAATATCTGTTGGCTCAGTATAGGAGGTACCATTGTGCAGTAACACAGAGCAAATCTGGGTATTGCCATGGAGGTTCTCGATATAGCTATAGAAGGCTTTGTGATTGTTTGTCGTGTCTGCCATAATTCTGCCTTCATAGCTGGCTTTAGAGGATTTGATGAGGGATCTCAACTTTTTGTTGAGACTAATAAGGGAGTTTTTTCAGTGTTGGGACTTCACCTTTTTCTGCAATAGTTTCTTCACTCTGTTGTAGAGTTTATTAATGGCTGAGAACCACCAGATTGGCTTCCCTTTTTTTGGAGGAGTGTGTCTTGGTTCTGTTGGGTATGGCTAGTTCCATGCATTTATGTACATTTCATACAGTGCACTGGTGTATGATTTGGCAGTCATGCAGCTATTTTCCATTGGCATGGGTGCCGTGAAGTTAGCCACCTCTGTTTTTAGGAGACAACTTTGGACAAGTTTTTCAAGGTGGTTACCTTTGTGGGGGGGGGTGAGATGTGGATTTTCATGGTGATTATTTTATGGTCGGATCTGAAAACCAATCCAAGTTCACTCCGGAGACCAAATAAGGGTATGAGACCCACAAACCAAGTGAATGTTGAAAGAATCAGTTCCTTATATTGAACAAAACGAACCACTGAAAAGGTTGAAAAGCTGTTGAGTTTAATAACGCTTGTAATAACAAAAGTGCGTTTTCGAGTACCTTCATCAGAAAACACAAATTCACATACAACTTCCTTGAAATGCACACACCTTATATACACACACTAATTGGTAAATTTATTAATTCAATTAACAAAATAATAATGATTAAATTAATTAAAATAAACCAAGAGTCATTACTCACATTCAAATTCTTTAAAAAAGTACTTTAAAATATTAATAATGTTAAGCATCAATTAAATTTTTTTAAAAAATGTGTGTTTATGTTAAAAATATTTTATAACATATATCTAATATCAATGCCTATATATTATTAACTTTTTTTAAAAATTGGTGTACTACCACAATCTAATGGCCAATGAATAAATTACAATTTGGCAGCCCTTAATTTTAGAACAGGGATGATAGAAAGCATTTCATTCAAACCTGGTTCTTTGGTAGCATCCAATATTATATGCCAAAATAATTCCCTGTATTCAAGTTTAGTTTCCCACATGCCACCCCTAATTTCTTTTGGTACAACCTCCAATACAAAAAAGTGAAATACAGAATCCTTACAAACTTGGGAATGCCGGAACAATGCATTATTGACATTATTTCTTTTCATTTCGTAATAGTGTTCATATATTCTGGATTTCAACTTCCTTTCTGTTTTACCCACATAGAAGGAAGTACAGGAGTGGCATGTGGCAATATATACAACCCCTTGTGTGTTGCAATTGGCAAATTTGGAACAAGAAATGGATCTATTTCTACTGGGAATAGAAATACTAATACCATTTTGGATATATTGGCATTGGGAACAAGAACCACATTTGTATGTACCTATTCTGTGTGATTCACCCGTAGTCTTAGTAACTCCCCCAAACTCAAAAATATTTTTGAGGTTCATATTCCTTTGATATATAAATTTTAGGGACTGACTTTTTATGTATTCAAGTTCCGTAAGGTCCCTAAACCTATCCCATTCTTTGTTTATAATGGTTTTAAGTATTGCTGCATCACCTGTATAATCCATAATAAATGCATTTGAAAAATTATGGATATCACCAGAATCCCTTGAATGAATCATAGTATCGGAACTGTCCTGTCCTAAAATAGGGGCAAATCTACCTTTTCTACCTTCAAGTACTACCTGATATACTTCATCTATTAAATAGGCGGGATATCCCCTTTCCTTAAACATACCTATAACATATTCACTGTCCTTGTAAAAATCCAAATCCTCAGAGGTCATCCTACTGGTCCTAATTAATTGCCCCTTAAGGATATTTCTTTTTTGACCAAATGGATGCCCACTAGAAAAATGTAGGTAGGAATTTGAAAATGTAGGTTTCCTATGTATCTTAGAAATAAAATGATCATCACTTTTCTTTAATGAAACATCCAAATAAATGCACTCATCAGTTCCATGCATTTATGTACATTTCGTACAGTGCACTGGTGTATGATTTGGCAGTCATGCAGCTATTTGGCAGTCATGCAGCTATTTTCCATTGGCATGGGTGCCGTGAAGTTAGCCACCTCTGTTTTTAGGAGACAGCTTTGGACAAGTTTTTCAAGGTGGTTACCTTTGTTGGGGGGGGGGGTGAGATGTGGATTTTCATGGTGATTAGTTTATGGTCGGATCTGACCAGGGAGGGATTGACTATTGGTGTAGAGCAATGGTTACCCATGTTAGTAATAACCAGGTCAAGGGTGTTGCTTCCTCTAGTGGAGGTCAGAATGAGCTGGTCCAAGGCCTTGGAACCGATGAATTCCAGGAAGCGTTGGGTCAGTGTATTGGTGCTTGAGTAGTTTTCCCAGTTGATGGAGGGATGGTTGAAGTCTCGTAGTATGAGTGTGTTGGGATGGACCTTGATAGATTCCAGGGTTCTTAGGAATGTGGAGTGAGAGTCAAGGGACATGGTTGGGGACCTATATCAGGCTGTGACCTGAATCGTTGTCTTACCCAATGTTAGTTGTAACTAAAGTATCTCAGATGCATTATGTTGGCTGTCTAGTCTGGAGGTGTGCATATCCTTTATAAATATGGAGACACCACTGCCTTTGGAGCTTCAGTCCATGTTTTGGGCCCTAAAGGTGTGGAATGAGTTATAGCCTGGTAGCACAGGGGTGCTTTCTGCCACTTTAAACCAGGTCTCAGTTACAGCACAAATGTCAATGTACTCCATTTTGAGGAGTGCTTCAAGCGAGTGCATTTTGAGATTTAGACTTCTAATATTGAGCAGCATGACCTTCAGATTGCATTTATTTATAGCTGTTATGGTGGTAATTTTGTCTTTGGAACACTGCCTAAAAAAAGGCACTATAGAGGTGGCAAAAGCATTAGCCAGTACCTGGAAACCCAAGGGTGACGGATGCAGGCCATCTCTGGAAAAGCATCAAGGTCTGTCAATTATGTCATCCCAAGCAGACAGATACTGGATCCCCTTAGAATGACACCAAAAACCAATTGTTGAAGTTCATCATTTTTGTTTGTGCTGCAGTATCATTCTGGGTGATGGTAGAACACTGCTCAGGCTGGTGTCATACCTCCCTGAGCCACATAATCCGAGTGCTCCACCATGTCTCTCTTCATGTAGTCCAGGGAGGTGAATCTCACGTCATTCACACCCACATGTACAATGACAGTTATACTTGTACTTGTTGTGGAATGATCTGAGTGCGTGTTATGTGTCAAATTCTGGCACCTGATAGACAGCTGACTGTTGCCTTCTCCTTATTCAGCCTAATGAGTGGGACATCTGTGTGCTTCACTATTGAGTCACCTATGATTAATGTACTGGGCAAGGTGTTTAGCATTAGGGGCTTAGGTTGAGGAGCACACTGTGGAGGTGAGCTATGTGTGTCCTGTGGTTTATGCTGTGTTGTGGTTGTCGAGTGCTGGAGAGTGCGTAGCTTTCTATTTGGTTATATAAGTGCATCTCTCACAAGTCTGAGTGCTGGGAGGTAAGAGGAGAGGGTTGTCTGTGTACATGATGCAGTTGCTGTACTGCCTCAGAATGCCCAAGTGCACCAGGTTAATAGGAGAAAGCATAGGGAACTGCCCTTTAATCATGCCAGTAGGGATGGTCATAACTACTAAGTACTGGAGCTATTTCCTTGAAAAATGACTAGTGCTGATGGCACTTAGGTATGCTATAATAATTGCTACAAAAAAACTGTTGAAGTGCAAAGTGATTAGGCTATTTGAAGTGGAAGAGAGAAAGAACTAGCAAGATATAAGGGAAAAACTGAAGGGCAGACTTTCTGGCATCCGCAATCGTTTTCCTCAGCTCGGTCCCACTGAGCGGAGCTTAAGTGCAAACCAGTGCAAATGCGGGCTTTTAAAGAGAGTATTTAGAAATTAATGACACACATGCCAGTTTCAGACCTCATATGCCTCAGAAAAGTCTTAAAAAGCATAATGCAAAAACTGGTTGAATTTATCAACTGTCTAACTTTGTAAGATCAAAATATTTAAAAAGTCTCCCTAGTGTTCAGCCTTTGTCCCACTTTTATTTATGGTTTGGTCCAGCTGTATAACTGTAAGTGTGTGGGAGGCATGTGCACATTACAAAAACATGTAAGAATACAGTACACTTAGCAGACACATTGCAAAAACCTGTAAGAAAGCAGTTCAACTAGCAAAACAGCATCACAAACAATATACTAAACACTCAGTCAGCTATGCACCCTCAGCATCAGACACAAAGCTTATGTATCCCTGAATCCAAATGATAGAAAATAAGGTTATGGCACAGTTATTACTTGCACAGGGTGGTGTGTGTGTGTGTGTGTGTGTGTGTGTGTGTGTGTGTGTGTGTGTGTGTGTGTGTGTGTGTGTGTGTCTGTGTGTGTGTGTGTGTCTGTGTGTGTGTGTCTGTGTGTGTGTGTCTGTGTGTGTGTGTGTGTGTGTGTGTGTGTGTTGGGGGCAGGAAGCCTAGGCTGACTCACAAGGCAAGTGAGTGCATGTTAGTAAGAATGAGAAATGGGCAGACATTTGGAGAAAGTATCAAATGGCCACTGAGACAGAATGAGCTTTAAGCCTCATGACGGAACCATGTAACTGTTGTGTGTGTGGGTCTGTCTGTATGGCTACTCCAGGTGAATTTGGTGTGTGTGTGCAAGAACACAGCCAAGCTCTGTGTCTTGGTATGTTGGCTAGGTGTGAGCCATGCATGATAGATGTGGAAGTTCATTGTCATTGTACCTGACCAGGAGAACTGGCTCTGCCAGGAGTTGTACTGGCATGTCCACACCCATGGTCAGATGCAGTGCTGCAACCTTAACATGACTGATGTCTGCTGGATGAGCTCTCCTCACAAGTAGATCCAGGACCCCATGTCCTGCTACATCTGGGTATAGACAACTCAGCTACAGAAGTAGCAGTGTAGGTAGTGCCACTATGGGAGCATTATCAGGCACAGCCACATCAGCTAACATCAGATGATGTGGCTGAACTATGCCCACTTGGATACCATCCCCCTCCCAGCAGATGTTACCAACCAGACACCACCAGTTCCAACTTGTAATTCATCTGATCCATTGAATCAGTGGAGGCAGTCATACATGTCAGCCTGTTCGACACCAACAACCATATTGGAACATGCTTGTGCCTCCATGATGACCCTAAACATACATCAAGTGGCACAGAAAGACACAACGGGATCAGGTGGAGGATGGTAGCAGCCCTAACAACCCTTCTCCATGGCAACTCGCCCACACTTGGCAGTGAAGGCACAGTAACCACACTATCCTGACTTAATGTCTTGCCTTCCATCTATCCAATATCTGATGGCTCACTGGAATGGGTTGGTGTAGGTCTACTGGCTGTGTCCGATGGAATTACAGGGGATGGCTTAATGTCAACCTGTGTGTTAGTTTCAACATCTGCACCCCCCCAACTGTGCTTCTGTTTGCCCACCATCTTCATCAGAGTCTGCTGATGCTCTAACATCAGGCTGTTAGAGTCCTACGCTTCCACTGTCATGATCATCTGTGATAATAGCCAGCAAGCATATTGCATATATTACAAACAGTAGAGCAATGCACACACAGTCCTGGCACCCACATCACACATACAGATAAAATAAATATTTCTGTGAACTGCTCATCAATACTGAAATAAAAATGTTTGGCTTACCATGTGCAGATGACTCCACCATTCCTAGGGAGGATGGTCCTGGAAGAAGTTAAGCAAAAATTAAGGACACCATCATCATGATTGACAGTAGCAATGGTAAAAAGTTCTGGCACTTTATATGTCCAGTAACAGTACATTTAACAGAAACTTGGATGACACACCCACCCCATGCCCATGTGTAATGAACCAGAATGTGTTGTTGACTGTATCAATGTATAACTAGTCTCCCCCAAAAAAAGAAAATTAAAGTTAAGGACTGGTATCCATAATTTACTATACAAGAAATATTTAACAATTGACATAGGTAAGCCTAACTGGAAGCTCCTCCTAGGACATACTTGTCCTCCCTGAAACAGTAGCACCAACATCAATCACATGCTGTTGTTCACTTTACACTGAACTCTCTGGATTACTGACAGTGGGTAGGAACTTTTCCTTTGGTGTCTGTGGTGGTTATATAGCAGGCCCCCCAGTAGCCATCTGTCCATGGGCCACTGCAGCTGGTCTTCTCCATGCCAATGAAATCATGTCAGTGGCCCTATGATGACCTAATAATATACCCTGCTGCAGCCCCCAGCAGTGTTGACATCATCCACTATCTACTGCCAAATTTCTATTCTTATTGACATATCCCCATGGCCTCTCAAGCAGAAAGCAACCATGTCACCTAAATGCTTGTACAATGACATCATTATCAGGGTCACTGAAGGGGAGTTTGTGGAGATTTGGATGCCTGTATGCCATACTCCTAGGTGACATAAAGCACAAATGAAGGATAATACACATAAATATCACATAAATAAATGTAGTGCTTAGATATAACACACAAGTAGTAGTTTTTCAATATTACCCACTGCAGAAACAAAAAACTTTCAAGATTAAGTATAAAAAAAGGATTTATGTGGTTGTAACATATCACAGTCACATGTGATGCAAGGTTGGATCCAAAACAAGGGAAGTAACAATAGCAAAGCAAACCTTTGTACAAACAATTATTTTCTGTGCTAACACAGAAATGGGACTTGGCACCCCCACCCCCCAAAACAACAGGAAAATGACATTTCGCTACCAAACAAAGGAATAAAACTTCAGTGAACCATTATTAGTGCTATCAAAGAAACTGTCTCAGAAACATGTTTGCACATTTACAGCAGAACATTCATTTGTATGCAATTGCCAGTCACCTCTTCCTGTGGCCGGCGCTCCCCTAGATGGGTCTATGTGACATCCTAGAAGACTAACACCCCTGCATCAATGCAAATACAGGACATTTACATTTTACTGAAATAATAGAAGATTGTAAATAGAAACAGCTGTGACATTAACACTTGTGATAAAAGTTAATAAGGCTGTGCATATGAGAAAGTAAAATGCCCTGACAAAAATGCCTATGTCATCAGTACACTTATAAAAAATGCATACAGATAAAAGTATTGTTTGCTAATGCATATGTTAAAATGTTTGAGTGACATCTGAACATATTCAGTATATAACTGTAAAATGCACTCATACCTTATCAAGATCAGTAGACTTCTTTGCAGATAAATCCAAAGAAGTAGCACTCTTCTTCTGTATTATCCACAAAAACGAGTCTCCTGACTTTCTTTTTATAGAACAGATTCAGGCCTGTAAGCACAATGAAGATGCAAATGAGGTGTGAACTCATTAGAATTGCTGAATTCCAAGTTCTTAGCTCTATGTAGCACAGGTAAACATAGTGCAGACACTCCCTCAGTGTCTGCTGCTAATGGATTGTAGCTGTGAATAAATTACTGATAGGTAGAAGGAAAACACAGCAGCAATTCAGACTCCCTTAAATCTAGTAGGTGTGTCAGTCAAGTTAGATTTAAACTGTCAAAGTAATTGTATCAAGGTTTTAAATGTAAGTAAGCAGTACACATTTCACAGTTTTTGTTCAGTAACATGCAACTTCCTACATTTGCAAACTGTATATTATTGCCATTTAATATTCTCACAATTTTAAGGAGAATGATACAAAATGCCTTAAAGACTGTATGTCTCCAATTATGATTACTCAGATAAGAGAACAATGAGCAAAATAGAAAAGAAAGATGAGACAGAGATGCATTTCTCCAAGCAGTAGTTATAAATGGTTGTGAGAGCACTCATTGCACTACATCTGAAATTAATACACACAGAAAACTCAGAAGTCTGCAAGTGTCATATCTTGTTAATGCTGTGGATGATGCTGCACTTGCTTGTATGCACAATGATTTTCATTCTCTGCTGCAAAGCTGTTTTTATGGCAAAGTGAGACAGCTTAACTTTGTTTTGAAGGTTCATTGGTATGAGAGTTCACATCCAGACTTGTGTAAAAATCTTTCATGTGCACTGACATATACTTTGCAGTGTTTATTTTTTAGATTTCTTTTCTCTTTTCTTTGTTAATGACAATATTTGTGCGGTGCATGGCTTAGCACAATTACGGGAAATGGATCAACACAATAAATGCCATGTAAAGTACTTCTTTGATAACCAATACATCAACTACAGCTGGGTATCACTTGTGTGTGTAGCACATCTACTAAACATGTTAAGCCACAAGACATATACTATCTGAAGATCAAGGTTCAAGTCTCACCTTTGCCTTTTAAGGATGAAATCTAATACACACTACTCACAAGGCTAAAACAAGTTTAGCTTTGCTTGTCTTGTTTGTGCAGCACTTCATATCACACACAAAGCAGACAGAATATCTACAGACAGGATACAGACATTCATTATTTCAAAAATGATGCATTTTTTGCTTTCCATTGCGCAAACCCGCTAAGAAGTATTGAGAAGTGGTTAGCAGCCTTCCTCAACAACTACAAGTTCAGAACACCTTCAGACAAGAAGCAGGCAGTCAACAGTTTCAGAACAGATGCTTTCTATTAATTCTGTTAAGCACCACACAAACATATTAAGTGGAGTTGCATGACAGTTAACACACACAAGTTAGCAATGAATAGGGAAATATCCAACTGTTGTTCAACTATTTCTGTGGCAGCAGGCGTAAGTGTAGGGCTGCAATATAGATGGTGATGGGTTCTAATACAGCAAATTCCAAATATTTTTACTGTTGTTCCATTTCACTTTACACTAAATGTTATATAAAAAGTTAACATTGGATAGGGAAATATTCCACCGTTACATAATTATTCCCGTGGCAGCAAGCTTGAGTGTAGGGCTGCCACACAGGTGGTCTAGGGTTCTAATATGGGAAATTCCAAATATTGTTTCTGTTGCTCCATTACACTTTGCATTAAATGTCACATAATAAATGTAAACATAAATATAAATAAGTATGTATAGCTGGGGAGCACATATGAATTATATATGACTGTGGGTATACAGACTACTATGTTTCTGTAATTATAATTGTGCTCTCTGGCCTTGAATGACCTTTAGACTACAATAAGACTCGTACACACATGAATGTATAAACCAGGACCTTGTCAGGTCACACACATACATTAACCACTCAATCCCGTGTGTATTTATACATATATATATATATATATATATATATATATATATATATATATATATATATATATATATATATATAAAATTCATGACTATGTCCGAGAAGCACTTCTGTGGCAAAGATGTAAAAATCACTGCTGTGGAAGAAAATGTTTTGCATAATAGACAAAAGTTTGAATCCCACATTTTAAAAATCAGTTTTATCATTGTGTAAAGCCAAACCAAAAATGTCAGGTCATGAAATGTATGCCCCAATATATGTCTGCAAAGTGAAATCACCTAATAGTTCCAGCAGCAAACAACCTTCAAACTATTGCCAACTGTCATATTAACCTTCCCATTTGAAAAACAATAGCTTTCCTGTCTGTTTGGCAGTGTTGGTCTCAGCATAACATCACACAAACATAGTTGGCATCATTGTTTGGGTTTGTGCACTACCAGTAAATGTGATAACATGAATTGGTGGGAAATCATTCTTGGCTACTGTTTTTGTCTCTGCTTGGACATGTATGGTGCTAGAAGGAAAGGTGCCCGATTTAAGGTGCAGAGGCGGTGTGTTGAAGTGTCCAGAATTTTTATTGGACTCCTTGAAAACTGCCACAGCCGAAGACTTTCATAGGGGGAATATACCGGCTCCCAGTACAAGTCTGAGGCTTGGAATAGTCTGACCAAGGCTGCATACAGTATTATTGGCATTCCACATACTGAAGAACAATGTGGGCATCATTTTAATGACCTAAAAAGGCATAAGGAGGATGCACTCAACCATTGAATAGATGTGTTCAGAACTAGCAACATCCTAAAGTTGTGTAAAGTATATTAATAAACAGAATTTATAGCAGATAGAAAGCTACATATAGGCAATGCTGGTATGCATAATGCTCTTCTCTTGTCCTCCTCTGTTTATTCTACAGCCAATGCTGAGATAATTGAGAATAGAGAAGCACATGTTGAGCAACTAGAGAGACTGAGGGAAGAAAGGGGTATGAATGCAACACAAGAGAATTATATCGGTAGCTTTTAAATTAAAAAACTATTTTCTATACAGTCATAACAAAGTAAGCATGCATATCCTAACTTTAAATCAAGTAGGTATGCTTCAGTCTGTAGCCCAATTCAGCTGTAGCAGTCATGCGTAAGACTGCAGTCAGACATTATGGATACAAATGCCACAATTAAGTATAAAATAATACAATCCTTTAAAAATATTACATTAATTTGTACAAAAGTGGCATACATGCCATGCTGTTAACTTAAATCTGTATAATTAGACTAAGCATATGTACAATATCTGGACATTGCAAGAATTATTTTGAGCAGTTCTTATTGTTTGTAGTTAAGAAGTGTTCTTAAATATAAAAGCTCAGATTAAAATACTGCTATAATAACGCATTGGATTTCAAATATGATGGCACTAATGTTATCTTTTTTTTGTCACTCCAACCCTTATCTCTTTTTCTGTGTATCATCAAAACATTTCCATGTCACCCATCTCTGACAAATCACAAAATGTTTTACAGCACAGGGAGGTAGGACAACCCCAGTTGCTCAGTCTGTCCCCAATCCACCAGCTCCGGCACTGATGCCCAGCATATATAGGACCCAGCCTGGCAGTATGGCTTCTGCTACCCATGCACTACCTGCACTCTCAGGTAGCACTACCCCAGCATCTGGTGCTGTGGTAGCCTCCGGGAATACTGGCGGAAGTGGGCATTTTATCACCCATCAGGAAATGCCATGGTTGATGTGTAGGGTTGTGCACACCATCACTGATGCATGCCTATGCCAGATGGAGACTGCTGTCCCTCATGGTCCACAGGAGAAGACATCAAGCACTCCACCACCTAGCAGAGTAAGAGAATGGTGATGACCATCCTGTGGGTGAGGACTAGATTCACACTGTCCTCAAGTTTGATGGGCTTGGGTTTCTGTTGTCCACTTTCTAACCCCAATCATGGTGTCCCCCACCATCCTGTGTCTTGTCCTGTTTGTTTGCATCTTCTTCCTCACCTGCCCTACTTACCTGACCCAGAAATACCTATGTTCCTTACCCAACATTCCTTACTTACTGAAAGTAAAAAAAAATGGGCACTTGTCCCACAAAAAAAAATATTGCCCAATTCAAAGCTCTCCATTTCAAACATGTGTCTTCTTTACACACTTGATTTGGTCCAATTGGCTATACAACATGATTGCTCTTTCATCATTCCCTCTTTGTTGAGGTGATAGTCCAAGTTCAGCTAATGTTCTGTACATATTTTCATTTTACATTGTTGAAGTGGATAGCTATGGTTCTTTTCTACCTCCTTCCTGCACATTCCTATATTGCTTTTCCTTTGTTCTCCCCCTGCTTGGATCCTCATTTCACCACTTTTCTATCTACTCCATTTTAGCACCTTTAATCTGGTCAAAAAATAGAATCACGCATAACAGACGTAAGTAAAAAATAAAGCAATGGAGCCCTTCACTTTTTGGCCTTTGTGTTTGAGTGGAGTTTGACATCATACACTAATGTCAAAAGATGGTGAACCCCCTACCTCCCTAACAGGCCCCTTAGATCAGAGAACAGAAATTTACTCCAAGTTCACAAGCCTAAACTACCTCCAGGATAACTTATCATCTCTTTCTCCCTTGCCAACAAATGGAATTATCTCCCATTATCTCTCAGAATAAGTCTTAACCCTGTCAAATTTAAATCCTCTCTACACACGTACCTCTCCACTACCTGGAACTGTTCTTGCTCATAATCCTATACTACCCCCCCATAAAACCTTATAACTCTAATCTTTACTAGCCTATTAACTCTACATATATGTGTGTGTGTGTGTGTGTGTGTGTGTGTGTGTGTGTGCTTATCTATAAAACATGTTTATTAAATTGCCAGGTATGATATTACTATACAATATGTTACATTCCCAATACTGTTCATAGGTTCATAGGTTCATACTAGGCTATCTGCCCGAGGGCATTTATAAGCCTAGCCCATAGTTTTATGGCTTACACCACCCCTTTAGTTTGGAGAAACTATGCCCATTATTTTGCTGTGCCTCTGTCGAGCAGTGACACTGAGGTAACCCCTGGGGTGTATCTGCGATCCCCCATCCATTGGTCAAGATTCCTCTTGAACAAGGCCAGCGAGGTGCTCTGCCTCACATAAACCGGGATTTTGTTCGACAGCATAGGGAGTCTTTGGGTGATGAATCTATCCCTCCAGCACATCCTATTAATAACAGTGTCGAGGTTTAAGTCTCCCGCCCTTGTGGCTCTGAGGGATCTAGATTTTTTGAGATGAAGCATGTTCATCAAATCTGGGTTTGACATGGCCTTGTGTGTCAGGCATAGGTCACCTCTGAGCAAGCGGTAAGCAACTGAATATAACTGGAGTTCTTTCAGTTGGGCAGCATAAGACAGATTTTTGAGACCCTTTATCCTTTTGGTGAGGAACTTTTGTGGCCTCTCCAGCTGCTGCAAGTGTCTGGTCAGATACATTCCGAATGGGGCATTGTACTCGATCATTGGTCTGATGAGTGATGAGTATAGGGAGACTATGACTTCCCTTGATCTAGATGTGAATCCCTTCATGATAAGGTGGGCAATGTAGAAGGTCTTCCTAACTACTTTAGCAATATGGGTGTCGAATGAAAGGCTACTGTCCACCTGGGTTCCCAGGTCCCTGATAACTTCTTCTGTGATCAGGGGATTGCCTCCTATATGGTAGCTAGGGATAACCTTATTTTTCCCGAAGGGTATGACTATGCATTTCTTGGCATTTAACTTTAGGCCATGGCTCTGGCACCAGTTATCCATTTCTGTGAGACCCTTCTGAAGGATATCTGTGTCGGATGTGTTTTCAACTACGGCGCCCAGTTTGCAGTCATCTGCAAACTTTGTCAGCCATAACCCTCCTGTGTTTGCTTGCACTTCAGAAAAGTAGATGCCAAACAAGAGTGGGCCCAGGACTGAGCCCTGTGGGACACCACTTGTGACAGGCTTTGAGTCTGACATGGCGCCAGCAACTCTGACCCTGTGGGTTCTGTCACTCAGCCAGTTTGCAACCCATCTTGTAATGTATGGGTTTACATTTAAGTTGATGAGTTTGTCAATGATGCCCGAGTGGGGTATTGTATCGAAAGCCTTTGCCAGGTCTAGGTAGGCTGTATGGACTGCCTTTCCTTCGTCAATGGCCTTGGTGACTGTTTCAAAAAAGTCAACCAAGTTTAAGAGGCATGATCTGCCTTTGACAAAGCCAAACTAGGTTAGATCCAAAGTCTGCAAATTCCCTATGTCTTTATTTATGAGATCCATTATGATCCTCTCCATGGCTTTGCAGATAAGGCTTGTCAAGCTAATGGGACGGTAATTTCCAGGGTCGGTGGAGGCACTGCCTTTGTGGAGTGGGACCACAGTCGCTGTGCGCCACTCCCTGGGTGCATATCCGGAGGTGAGACTAAGATTAAACAGCTGTCCTAACTGTGGGTTTAATTCCTCATTGAGTTCATGGAGCACACAGCCGGGGACACCATCAGGTCCCATGGATGCTGTGTTCTTTGCCTTGGAGAGAGCAGTTCTCACCTGGGCGTTATAGATGTTTGGGGGGCTACAATCATTTGGTATAGATATCTCTCCTTTAGGGGTGGAGGGGGGGGAGAAGTTTGCACTGAACCTGTCAGCCAGTATGTTGGCAATGTCTGTAGGATCAGTAATCTTCACATCATTTTGAACTAATTCTGAGCATATCTGGGAGTTTCCTCCTAGGTTTCTGACATAGCTGTAGAATGCCTTATGGTTGTCTTTAGAGTCCTTAGCTATTTTTTCTCAAAATTAGCTTTGGATGATTTTATGAGAGCTCTTAGCTTTTTACTTATAGTGATCAGCGGTGTCTTACCTTTTAAGGATTTTGCTCTATCTTGTAGTAGCTTTCTCCTTTTGTTGTAGAGTTTGTTTATGGCTGGGGTCCACCAGACTGGATGCTTGCCTTTGGTACAAAGAGTCTTTGTTTTGCTTGGGATTGCCTGATCCATGCAGCCCTGCAGGTGCTGGTAGAAGGCATTTGTAAGTGATTCAGCGGTTTGAGTAATGTTTACCTCCGGCTCAGGGGCCTTAAAGGAGACCACACTAGTCTTTAGAAGTGTGAAGTCGGCTTTTGAGAAGTTCTTTACTGTGGTCTTTTTTATTTCGGGTGGGGGCGGGATGAGGACCTCCAGCGAGATTAGTTTGTGATCTGATCTCACCAGTGAGGGGTATACTTCCGGCGTTGAACATTGTGCTCCCATGTTCGTGATGATGAGATCAAGTATGTTTTCTCCTCTTGTGGGGATGGTGACTAGTTGTTCCATGGCATTTGAGTTTATGAATTCCAGGAACTTTTGGGCTAGAGTGTTTGGGCTTGAGTAGTGTTCCCAGTCTATATTAGGGTAGTTGAAGTCACCTAGTATGATGGTGTTCGGAGATACATTTATCCCCTTCAGTGTTTTCAGGAAGGCCATATGAGGTTCCTGAGTTTGCGAGGGTGGCCTGTAACATGCTACAAATTGCAGAGCAGTCTTGCCCATGGTTAATTGCACCTGGATGGTTTCCGATGCATTGTGCGTTGCCACCAATCTAGAGGTATGGGTGTCCTTGATGAATATGGATACCCCTCCTCCTTTCTTGGTATTGTCTGGGTTTTGGGGCCGGAACGCATGATATGAGGTAAAACCTGATAGTGCTGGGGTGCTCTCGGGAGCCTTGAACCAGGTTTCTGTCACAGCACAGACATCGATGTTCTCCATACTGAGAAGGGCCTCGAGTGCGTGCATCTTGAGGTTTAGACTTCTGGCATTGAGCAGCATTACCCTTAGTTTTTTTTCTTTGTTGTGTTCTAGGGTGGTAGGTTTAGAATTTGAGCCTTGCCTAAAAAAGGCACTTTGGGGTGGCAAGCGCCTTTGCCAAAATCCGGAATCCCAGGGGTGACAAGTGCAAGCTGTCACTTGCAGCAGCGTGGCTTGTCCAGCATGTCATCCCAGGCAGACAGACATTGGATCCCCTTTGAATGACACCAGAGTTTAAGCCAATTGTTAAAGCTGATCATCTTATCTCTGTATTGTGGCATCATTCTTGGTGAAGGTAGGATACTGCTCAAGGTCAGGGTCATACCTGCTTGGGCTACATAATCAGAGAGCTCCTCTATGTCTCTTTTCATGTAGTCCAAGGAGGTACGTCTCAGGTCATTAACACCAGCGTGGACAATGATTGAGTCGTACTTGTACCTGCTGTTGAGAGACCTGAGTGCATGCGTTATGTGGCGGATTCTAGCACCCGACAGGCAGCTTACTGTGACCTTCTCCTTACTCAGTCTAGTGAGCGGGACGTCAGTGTGTCTGACTATGGAGTCACCAATGACTAGTGTGTCTGGCATTGTGTTTGGCCTTAAGGGCTGTGACTGCTTGACACACTGACTGTGTAGTCTATGTGTTGCAGGTGTTGTGTTCTGAGGTGATAGTTGTTTGGGTGTCTGCTTTGGTGGTCTCTGCTGTTTTGGTAGATTTTTGATCAAAGCCTCCGAGTATGTCTTTGTGTGTTTATGTGTATGATTTGAGGTTGTGATGGTATTATGTGAGACTGGGTCTATAGTGTGTGTGGTTACCTTCTCCTCCTGTCTGGTCTTGCCAGTCCTATGTTGAGAGAGCTCAGCCTCCAGTTTGGCCATATAGTTGCATCTCTCGCATGTATTTGTGTTTTGTGGGAGGAGGAGAGGGTTGTCTGTGTACATGAGGCAATTGTAACATTGCCTCAATATTCCCAGGTTCACCAGCTGAGCAGGAGAGGACATTAGCAACTGATCCCTCGACATGCTAAAGGGAATAGACAGAAAAACTTAAAAAAAGGTTTTGGGGATGTGAGTGACCGAGAAACGGGTTTGCTTTTTGGGGTACTTTCTATAACAAGAGTGCTGTATCGAGGTGATAAGTACTGTAGGAGCAAGTGCTTGGCTATACAGATAGAGAATAGTCTACTTGGGAGTCAAGTAGAGATAATTTATAGTTGTAGGATACACTAAATAGAACAGTAGTATACTTTGAGGAAGGTAGTTTTAAGGGAAAATTTGAAGAGTGGACTTTAGGTAGCCCTAATAGTTTAAATCTGATTAACCGGCGCTGCCCTAGTGTGCAACGGTAGCAGCTCAGCGCTAAATCGCACTAAAGCCCGCTAACGCGTGCTTTATAGCAGGGGGCTGGAAAAAACAGGAAATGACCCAAAATGGCCAACAAATTACAAGTTGCTGCTTCTAACCACTCCTCTGAGGACAAACAAGCAGCTCAGTACTCCCCACTCCCACTGGTGAGTAAAGAAACTACCTCTGGCCACACAAGAAAATGGAGGAACACAGAAACCAAATACAAAGCCCAGGGATCAGCAAAATCTGATCACTGGAACAACTAGCTAGGAAAGTTCAGGAAAGGAGAAGTATTTTTTGTTTTTTTTTTTTTTTGCAAACAGACAGAAAAAATGCAGTAAATGCTGTGTTTTCGACTAAATTGCTATCAAAGGCTGGTACACTTGAGTGTATTAGCCTGTTTGTTACTTTTAAGCAATACTTTAGCCAACAAGTGCAATCAACAATTTAAGCACACAAAAACAGGAAAATAAGGTAATAAAACAGTAATATAGGCACAAACAGTAGTCGAAAAGCTCAAAAGATCGAAAAATGCAAACTAAAAGTTTAAAAAATACTTATGATCAAGAAAGTTGCTTTTTCTGCTCTCTGCTGGCTTAGGAACTCTGCAGGGGACCACGAGGAGCTATGCCAAGTTCTCTAATGCCAGTATTACTGTACTTTGAGTCTACTGTCTTTGTACTATGCAATTTCTGTTTTACTGTGGAGCTTTTTGCCCTGGGTCTCCACTGAAAACGGGCTAATTATGGCTCAGTGGACTTTCTCGGTTAACAAACTGCAAATGAATAAATAAATAAATAAATTATAAATACATATTTAAAACTATTGGATGCGCCTAGATTTGAACACTATATCATCTGGGCACCAATGCATTTACACTTGCTACCACTGAGTCTGTTAAGCAGCAGGTGTGTTTCATTCACCCAGTACTCAGAACTCTCAGAATCTTATCAATGAGGCCTGCATTTGCTTATGGCTTAACTATGTCAAAAGAGGGAAAGAAGTATAAATGTGCATCTTGCATGAGCAAACACTTTGCTATTAATCACGCATCCTAGTTCATCGGCAGTGCGCTATTGAAAGTGCACAATAGCATGCATTATCAGTGGTGGCTGGTGACTTCAAATTAAAGGGGGGCTGCAGGAGACAGCCAAATGGGTAGGACCAGTGGGAAGTGGTGTGGCCAACCAAAGGGGGTGGAGCTATGCTCAAAACCACATCAACTGGAACTTTAAATATGATGCCCTGGGTACCAAACTGTCATTATGAGAGTCCAATCAAGACAAAATGAAGTGTAGAAGAAAAAATATTTCAATGCATTGGCTACATGACAACTTACTTAATATCTAGATGGAAACACAAAAGTTGTGAGGCATGAAAAAATAAATTAGTTTTTAAATACATTACTGGAATGCCAGTCAAAAGCATTTCTAATTATAATTTATATTCAGCTTTATAAAATTATCAAGTAACATGCTAAACGTAGCAATCTCTGTGATACCCCCACTTGTAAAAATGTTTCTTCTCCAAAAAAGACCTGCTGCCTGAAAACAACTATCTGCTTATTTCATGGGGAAGACATGACCAAAGTAAAAAATGCACAGCAAACAAGAAACAAGCTCAAGATAAATTGCTTAAAGGATTACTGCACAAATTATGGACCGCACATAATAGATTGGCATTACGTTTAGTTTACGGGTAAAGCCTGCAAAGATGACAAGTCTCCAACAAATGTAATGAACTTCCAAAAATAGTATAATCCTGCCCTTTATTATAAATGCTGTCATATGCATTGTAATACCTAAGGCTTATACGTTATCTAGTTATGTAAATATTCACTGCATGGCAACAACAAAAAGGCTTTCAATTTTGGTAATTCTTTAACAGTATGCTCATTAAAGCTTACTTGCATCTTACAATCTCTGACAAGCTTACCTGATGGTTATTAAAGCATTGCTACTTAAACACAGAGCAACAGAGCACTGCAACAGCATGCATGTTCTGAATAATAAGAAGCATAAATCAACAGTATAAAAATATGACATAAACCAGAACATTCTGCAAAATCAAGGACAGATGAAAAGTCACGGTCGTACTAGTGGTCTACCTTGGATGGGGGAATACTCTGCACACTTACACTGCATAACTGCTCCTTGCCTTGCTTAGATACATCCAGAGCCACTACAGTTGGGAGTGGGGTGCAGCAAGTATGTCACAATTTGAAATGTCTCTGGCTGATGATTATGGCACATACCTTTCAACCTTAGAGCAAGAAATCTGGACAAAGCCATACATAGAAGTGTGACACAGGCCCAAAAATAACAGTTTTTAAATATCGCTCTTATAAACTTAGAAAGATAATACACTTGTAGTAGGTCTTGCATTAGTATGAATTTTCTGAAGGGTATGAAGTCAGAAACTCAAATGTCTGTCATTATTTTCTAACCTCAATTTTTAATGATTTGCCACTAATTTGCCAGAAAATTACAATTTTCTGAAAAACTGTCCAAAAATGTGATGCAAAAATATAAAATTGCCACATAATACAGCTGGAAACCTGTCAAAGAAGGGACACCTTTTTAATATTAGTACTGTTAACTCGAGCAGCTGACAAAATAAGAGCATCTACATGCATTTCTGAAATAAAAGTAATCTATAACTCTGATCATTACAGTTATTTATGATTGTAAATCCTCCACGCTTTCTTCCAAAATTGCCATTTTACATAGGGATTATTAGAGGGAGAGCAACATTTTGAGCCAATAAAGCAATTTATTTGCATGTACCTCTCAACCACTTAATGCAGGAAATCTGGACAAGGCCAAATATATTGGGGGAGCATACAGACAGTACTAAAAATTGCTCTTGTATAAACTCAAGACAGTTGATATAATAAAAGGTCTTGCTTTAGCATGCATTTTTCTGAAGGATATGATATCTGAAACTCAATGTCTGTCATTATTTAGTGACTTCATTCCTAAATGGTTTGCCAGAAAACCACACATTTTATGAGGATAAAACCAAAAATAAGAAGCAAAAATCTGGACAGTTGAGAGGTATAGTTCAGCCAGGGCTGTCTTTGAGTTTGCTGCCCTTCCCCCCCTCACAAAATCATGGTGGAATGGAGCCTCGCCCCTGCAGCCATTCCAATGTCCCATTCCTTGGTTATTTCGCCCCCTTTACCATAAACACTGTAATGTGCATACTGCTTTACTTCTGCGATGATTTGGATTCTATTTGAAAGTTTTATTTTGCATTTTACAGCACAAACACACAGATATCTGCTAAGCAAAGCAATGCAGTCTCACAATGAAAATAGGCTTAGCATTAAAACTTCTCTGCCCTTGAAACTCACATTCATTGAAACAGCATTGAAACCCACATTCAAAGAAAATGCATTTTGCCAGTGGCAGATAAAGATTAACTTTGGGCTGTTTTCAAATCATAGGCCCCTTGAACACAAAACATACATGTGGTCTTTGATATACCTTCCTGATTGTATTAAATTATATTCCTTGTACAATACAATACAGTTGTTAGAGGGCATTTTAAATTTGTTTTGAACATTTTGCAGTAAACAATAAAACAAAATGCATGCACCAGTAATAACAAAACTGCCCAGTTCAGAACATTTCCATCATAAAAGTCTACTCAAACATCTGCAGTCCATCAGTATCAGTATATATGCACAATCTCTGAAGAAGTAAAAGTCACCTAAATTCCAAATTAAAGAAATCTGTAACTAATGAAGAGGCTTCTGCTAGCAAAAAACGTTATATGTCATTGTGTCTCATCTACAAATAAAGTGCCTTTTGCCCTTGAGGAATAAATTGCCTGTGTTGCATTAAAAAAATGATAAGCTAGTAATATTGCTGTAGGGAATGGATGACAAACTGATAACAGGGTCATAGTTACTAGGTATTTTTGCCAAAATGGACTGCAACATCCACCCCCTTTACAACACAGTACAGTATGAGCAATGCATCTACCTACTGTGGGAGTAGAACCACAGCCTTCTTCATCCAAAGCAAGTACACTATCTGTTGTGCTATTAACAATGCAGGCAGACTCCGCATAAGCAGCACTAAACTTTTGCTCCCCTGCAGCTCTCAGCTCCTTGTAAAATCTACTCGACACTCAGCTGTATCTCTGAACATTGCAGCACAAGAAATCTGGAAAAAGCCAAAATTTATTTGGGGGGAGGGCAAAAGCCCAAAAACCAGGGACACATTTTAAACATTGCTTGTATAATGTTGGAAAGTTGCTAGAATAAAATGCTGTGTTACCACTATACATTTCACTGCCAAGTATTAAACCCAGGACCTTGTACGAAACAGTCAGAGCAACATACCATTATGCCAAATCAGTTGTTTTGTGACAGAGGAAGACAAACTTAAATGACTACCATTTAATGAATTCAGTTCTCACCATAGCTGTCAACCTTTTAGCACAAAACACCTGAACAAACCCAATAATGGGGAATACAGCCCCAAAACATATTCAGCGAATTCAGTTCTCACCATAGCTCTCAACCTTAGCACAAAAAACCTGGACGAAAGACAATAATGAGGGGATATAGTCCCAAATATAGGGACAGATTTCAAATACCCATGTTATAAACTTAGAAAATTGCTAGAATAAAAGGTTTTGTGTTATCATCTACTTTCTGAAGAATATGAAGTCTGAAATTCAAATGCTTGTTATTTTTATTTATTTAACATTTGTTAACTAGGAAAGTCTGACTTGGAACAAAAGCCAATTTTCAGCAGAGGCCCAGGGAGAAACACTGCAGACATGTCTTTGTAAGATGAGAGGACATGCAAACTCCACACACAAGGCACCCAAGCCAAGAATCAAACCACAGAACCTGTAGCTGTCAGGCAACAATGTTACCAGTGCACCTCTGACTATGCAAGAAAAACAAACCTACAGAAACCATAGATTTTATGAGGAACAGAACAAATATGAGCTGGGAGGACATGTAGACTCCATACAGAAGGCACCCAAGCCAAGAACCAAACCAGAAAACCTGTAGCTGTAAGGCAACAATGCTACCAATGCACCACTGCACTACTGACTGCGCACAGAAAAAATAACATAAAGAAGCCACAGATTTTATGAGGAACAGAACAAATATGAGGCAAAAATCTGCAAACATTTTTTTTACAAATGATAGTGGGTAGGGAATTCAGACCATTGCCACTTGCATCCAAGGTACAGGGTTCAAGCCTGAGGTATTCTCTACCCACCGCCATGTGTTCTCCAGCCACCAGTATATCACAACTCAAGCATCTCACACACACACACACACACACACACACACACACACACACACACGTGCACACACACACACACACACACACACACACACACACACACGCACACACTAGTTCAGCAGTCTCCATTCCCGTCGTCCACACAGTAAATCCACTCTGTCTCCTCCTCAGCCCGCGCAAGCTAAAGGCTGGGTTTCCGGTCCTCCTGGTAGGTTTATCATCCTGTCAACGATGCTAGTTTCCCATGACAGTAGGTTGGAAGCCCCAGCCTGCTGATTATGCAGTCCGGTGTAGTTCTTTTCCATGTCCGTCATCACTGCACAGACGTCTGGGCTGCAGGGAAGAGATGTCTTTCTCCCTTATCCAGACTGCCTGGCAGAGCAGTCTGGAGTTCTGAGAGAGAGTACCAGGAACTCCAAGCATGCATGCATGGAGTTCTGGGACTCATTCATTTTATTTTTCTGTTTTGTTTAATTTCCCTTTTCTTCATTTCTAGGTGGGGGGGGGCAGCAGTCCTATAGCATGAACTGCCCTTGAGTATTATGTATATTTACTGTAGATGTAGTCTTCAACCCATGAAAGTACATGCAAAAACACAAAAAAGGGAAGGCATTTTTAAGTAAACAACACCTACTTGCACTGCTGCTATGTATCACCTCCCCATGCGCTGCAAACTTGGTCCCTCAGTACTTCTTCACAAATACATCAGCTACACTAAAGAAGTAAATATCAAATGCTTTTGTATTTACCATGCATTTCAGATTTTCCAGTAGTTATAGTAATGTAGACAGCTGTTTGCATATAGTTTATAAAGCTGTTTCTTGAAGTATACCTGCACACTGGAAACACAACAGCAAATACTACAAATTGCACACTCATCAGTATGACAACATGCAGAACTTTAAGATCTTGACAGTTGTACATGGCTAGCTATCCATTTCAGACAAGCTTCTCAACATGTGCTCTCAAATATGCAGTGATGATGTCATCCATTATAAATTGTCCTGCAGCCTTGTAAAAAGTCAGACTTGTGCCATGGTACTTGCATAAAGTATTGAGTTCTGCAGTCTGTGTACTTAGGTAGTGGTTCTGTTCTCAAAGTTGTCAACTGATGTGTCTGTCTAGTCAGAAGAGCATAATTGTGTATCCTGCTGGCACCACTACAGTCCCATAGAGCACCAATATTTTCACAGTTGGACATGCCTACAAATCCATTTCATGCAGGCCTACCACCATCTGCTCTCAAATATGCAATGATGATGTTATCCACTATAAGTTGCCCTACAGCCTTGTAAAATTTAGACTTGTGATGTGGTGCTTGTGTAAAGTACTGAGTTCTGTAGTCTATGTACTTAAGTAGGGGTTCTGTTCTCACAGCAGTCAGCTGGTGTGTGTGTGTCTGTCTAGTCAGAAGAGCAATAATTGTGTATCCTGCAGTAGGCACTACAATCACATAAAGTTTCGATATTTTCGCAGTCTGTCATACCTACACATTCCTTTCATGCAAGCCTTCCAACATCTGCTCTCAAACATGCAATGCTGATATCATCCGCTATAAATTGTCCTGCAGCCTTGTAAAAGTCAGACTTGCTCCGTGGCACTTGCATAAAGTATTGAGTTCTGCAGTCTGTGTACTTGGGTAGTGGTTCTGTTCTCAAAATAGTCAACTGATGTGTGTGTGTCTGTCTGTCTAGTCAGAACAGCATAATTGTGTATCCTGTTGTCACCACTACAATCCCCTGGAGCACCAATATTTTCACAGTTGGACATGCCTAGACATCCATTTCATGCAGGCCTACCATCATCTGCTCTTAAACATGCAATGCTGATGATGTTTATTTATTTATTTTATTTTACAGTTTGTTTACCAGGATAGTCCATTGGGCCAAGAAGAGCTGATTTTCAGTGGAGTCTCAGGGAGAAATTCTCCACGAACAACAATATAATATGAAGACAATGCATTTACATTTATGTAATGCTATTGAAGAATAATGGTATTACACAACATGACAAAAAAAATCCATGATTGCAGTGAAAATACAGTCAGAATATCAAAAGATAAAATTACATACTCACACACACAAATAAGTCAATTAAAATAAGAAAACTCCATTGGTGCATATTCCTGTTAGATTTGTTACAATGTGAAATAACACCGGGCTGACATTACAGATTTACATGAAATCTTAGCAGAGTTAAAGTAGGAGAGGGGGATAAGAGGTGTTAATTGTTGAATATAAGAAGGGTGGGACAATAAGAAAAATAAATTTCCATTATAAATTATCCTGCTGCCTTGTAGAAGTTAGACTTGTGCTGTGGTACTTGCGTAAAGTACTGAGTTCTGTAATCTAAAGTAGGGGTTCTGTTCTCACAGCTGTCAGCATGTATATGTCTGTCTAGTCAGAAGATCAATAATTGTGTAACCTGCAGTAGACACTACAATCCCATGGAGTATCAATATTTTCACAGTTGGAAATACATACACATTAATTCCATGCAGGCCTCAACATCTGCTCTCAAGCATGCAATGATGACATCATCCGCTATAAATTGTCCTGAAGCCTTGTAAAAAATCAGACTTGTTCCATGGCACTTGCATAAAGTACAGAGATATGTAGTCTGTGTACTTAGGTAGGGGTTCTGCTCTCACAGCAGTCAAATGGCGTGTGTGTGTCTGTGAAATTGCTTGACATTAGTGAGAGAATTTTACACCAGGATGTGGGACACTGCTATTATTATCTTCTCCTCACCAGACACAGCTGATGTCATCACCTATAAATTGTTTTCTGATACAATCCAAGTCAGACTTATGTTGTGGCACTTGCATTAAATACAGAGATCACTATTCTATGTTCTTAGGTAGTTCTGTTTGCACTGAAGTCAACTGGTGTGTGTGTGTATGCATTTGTGCATTTGCTTGACATTAGAGAGCATTTTATACCAGCATGTGGGACACTGCTATTATCTTCTATTCACCAGACACTGCTGATGTCATCACTTGTAAGCTGTCATCTGACTCTCCAAGTCAGACTTCTGCTGTTTTATTAGTATGATACAGGCAGTATCAATACACACCAAAGATTGCTGTCACAGCCATGAAGATGCATGAGATGAAACAAAAATATGGGGGGTGGGGTTCTTACATTATGAAAACAAATGCACAACCCAATGATAATGTAGACATCACACCCCCTATGAGCAGACCACGTGGTATGTGACCTGTGTACTGAGATAAATGCTATGTGGAGTGTCCACCAGCATGTGTCCACAGTGATGACTACTCCCTTGTATGTAGCACAACTCCTGAGTATGTGCAGGAGAGCCGCATCAAAGACCATAATCCTTCCATAGTTTAAAGCCTTCATCATGCCAGTAAGTGAGTGGATCTGTATTAATTCATCAAAAGGTGCACTTTAGCAAACCTTACTTCATTGAACTCTAACCAGCAAACATTCATTTCAGCGTTCATTCATATCCGTGAAAAATTATGTAGGGAAAGGAAGAAATTGGCCAGCAGCACAAATTTGCTCTTTTCCTCACTGTACTATGATCTTGGAGTTGGTATATAGAGTTGGGGGGGTTACATTATGTGATGTCTGTTCCAGTGTTGTTTTTGCCAAGTGCTTAGTTTCCCCTTTTTTGTTATTCAATGAGAACATTCGCTGAAATGAGCATTCAGTATTTAGGGAATGTTTCACTGAAGTGAACCTTCGATGAATTAATATAGACCATAACTGAGTACAGCACACCCTCCTTTTACATACCTCCCTACACATTTTCCATGGATGTGTAACTGAAGTGTACCACCTTTGCCACAGTGAGCTCCCACACATCTTATTGGCCATACTTAGGTATTCTTTTTGTTTTGTAAATATAACTATCTGATAGTGCAGAACACTCATCAAGGTGATAGATTCATGTATGATACCTGTTCCGATGATGCACACAGTACATGCACAGCTGTTTGACAACATCGATTGCATGGAGTACATTCATGACAGTGTGGAATGTACCATATATATGTCATGCACACCTGTCAACTATCCTGAATTGATCATAATGTCACATACAGGTATAGCAGTGTCCCTCCTACCACCTCCAGCAGATGTTACACTGTCAGGAAAGTGTGCTTGATTACCCTTATAGATTGATGACATGTCATAATAGTTGTACAAGTGTGTTCATGCAGAACCAAATATGATCACTCACAATCACATATGTTATCTCATAGACATGGGATTATTGGTAGTGTTATTCTGATATTCTCCATGATTGTGCATGCTTCTGTTTACTCTTGTCCATTTGTCCATGAGCCTGTAACTGTATGTCCCTCTTGGTGGAGACCTATGCTAACATTACAGTCATATTCAGACAACTCACTTTGCACAGCTTCACAATATGCACATAACCTCTATTTTATATACATCCCTGGTAGATGTTCTCTCCATTGTTCATGTCATGTTGCTTTTATCACAAATACATCCTTCGCCATTTTTGTGTCACAGTCACATAATATATATTTCCACTGTGCAGTATCATATTGTTATGTGATTAGTGTTCCTGATACAACTGTTTTCATTTACATGTCCTCATCTGCTGTACATTAAGATGTTTCACCTGCCCTCTTTCCCTGTGTTCATTCCTACAATCCATCTGTGTGTGCCAATTCAATACACACACTTCCTGTGTTTATTTTGCTTGGCACTTCATGCACTATGACGGATCATTTACACAACTTTTGTATAGAATGCCTGAAATGGGAATCCACAACACTCTGCACTGTATACACTGTCCTGTAATGCGTTTAGACTATATCCATTGCTGTATTAACAACCCTGGTAATTATTGTGGCATTCTGCACAATCCCGCAGACCTAGTTTGCCCATAGGTAAACAGGTCTACATGTCTGCTGCTATCATTGTTACTTTACATGGTTTCCTGGCTGGCAACACTGTTGCTAGCCAAGAAAACCACATGTGTTTATGTTTAAACACAGTGCACAGCATGAATATGTAATTAACACTGCTGCTCACTGTGCAGACATGTAATGTCCTTGTAGGCTTTGTGTAAAGCCCACACAGAGTTTATTGAATTGCCAGGACTGTTTAAACAGATTGTTACTGAATTAAGTCCTTGATGCCTGGAGAATGATTTGCATTCTGTCTAAAAGAAAGTGCTGATATTATGGTGTTTGAGTTAAATTTTAGCATAATGATTTGAAAATTGTATAGCTTACTTAGCATCTCTGCATTTACAGTTAAATGTCGATTTAATTTTTTTGGTACTGTCTTTGCCTTCTATGAGGATTTTTCCTTTTTTTTCTGTTTTCCATGTGAAATATAAAGTATGCTACTGGGCCTGGTGATGAACTTTAAATTAATCTTCTGTCATGAATGGTACAAACTTGGCTTGGGTACAAATTAGATATAAGCATATATCTCTGATTCTTATAAAGCTGGGAAGATATTTCAAACAGTTAGCTACTGTAGCTACTGGGAGTGAGCGTGCTGCTGCTGAATAAGGTAAAGTCAGCATGGTGGGTGGGACTCCTCTGAAAACTCATTCTTAGCTTTTCTATACTCCTTCATAGATTCAGTAGTAATTTACTAAAGCTGTTTTAAGCCAAAGAGAGTTTTTGGTTTTACAGACATGGTCCTGGACTAGTTGGGAATGTTGGTAGATGAAGTACAATGACTTATGCCAACATTTCTTTTATATTAAATCTATTTCTGTTGAGTGTTGGCCCTTGTGGTGCAGTGAGGTATTGTGCAAAGAAGGCAGTCACAGACCAGAAGGGGCAACAGGGATACCTCTCAGAAGCAGAGGTATTGGCTGAGGAAATTGGAGAATTTTGCCCTTTCGGGGGTGGGGCAGTAGACAGACCCCAGCATTCCCCTATTTCAATAGAGGTTTTGACATGGCTCCTGCAGGTTTACTCACACATATAAGTGACCTGGGAACTTTTAAGGGGATTTACACTGGACTTTGCAATTAAGTCACTGGGGGGGGGGGTTGAAGTTGTGTTGGAACCAGAGATTTGTCAGGGGTAGAGTGGCAGTAGCCCAAGCATTGTTAAACAAGAAAGTGAAGGTAGATAGGATGTATGGATCAAGCATTGTTTGAGTTTACCCTTTTCTTTTATGTTTTTCCCATCAGTTGTGGTTCTGAAAAAGAGGCTGTGTGACTATAGCCTTATTCATCATCTCTTTTCTTTCCAGAAGCACATCAGTCAATAACTGCATTGACAAGTAAGATATTGAAGTTTAATATGTTTGTTAGACAAGTCAGTTTGGGCTATTCACTGTTTTACCCACCCGTGTTTGGCAAATCTTGATATTAAGCTGGCATTCCATTAACTCCCAATTCAGTAGCAGGATTGGCCTCTTCTAGGTATGCACTTATTTGAGGCATTTTATTTTGACAAGTTCACATCAAAGGTCTGTACAGTGACTTAGGCCACATTTTGAGTGATTTGGCACAGAGTTGCATTAGCTTTGGAGTTTCAGGCAGCAGACGTGAGGTTGAGTGCATTAATTAAATGATTTCCTGCTGAGTGGGGGGAAGGAAGAAGTGGAACAGGGCGTTTGCCTCTTTTTGAAACTATGTGGTGAAGTGAGAGTGATCTTGGCTGTGAGAGTAAGCAGGAAGGGCCAGTTAAAGTGCTAACTTTCCTGAGTCTGGAAGGGGATTCAGAGATAGGTCTGTTCCACTTTTTGGTTGTGTAGACAACCGAACAGATAAAGTTTATTACCCCTTTACAGCTTGTGCCTATTTGGGTAGCCACCATACTTTGGCAAAATGAGCTGAGAAGAGGAAGCTGTTTTTACATTCTGCTAGTTTAGCAGGAGTCCAGGTACTGTCTAAAAGTCCCATCAGATTTGTATTAGTGGAGATTTCATTGAGGACTTTGCTGCATTGCCTAAGAATTAAAATTTCTTTTTCATCTAAGCATATCCAAAGGCATGCTATCATACTTGATGATTGACTCTCTTATTTTAATTCCACTGGTTTTGAAAGATGGTGTCAGAGGTGCCTGTCAGTGAAGCACTAGAACTGGAAGATGTTTGAATAGTTGGATAGGTGTAACAGGATTGTAAGTAGAGCAATTCTGGGTGAAGTCAACTAGGAACTCCTTATAGTTCAGCATTGGCTGCATTCCTGAACAATATTTACAGCATCCCTAGGGCAGACAGGAGGTGGTCCATGTGATTCTTGACCAGGTGTTTGGTTTACAGGTGTATTATGGGTGAAGCAGTTTGAACCATTAGTGTACACTTAGCAGCATTAGGTGTAGCAGCTAGGTGTTCAGCTGTTACAGATTTTACCAAACATTGGTATATTGTGCAAATGTTGAAAAGATACAAGAAGGTTTGGGAACTCTGGATCAGTGGATGTTAGGCTTCCTTTTTAGGAATCAGTTGTTGAGGTTATTGCTTTAAGATTTTTATGTTTTTAATGATCACAAACTATAATTATTTATTATGGCCATATTTGTCTGTGTCCACATATGTTATGGCTTTTTGTTTGAGTAAATTGCTGGGGAACTGTAGATGCATGGACATTTGTATCACTTAGACAGTGGTGTTGATTTGGTTAAGGAATGAACAGAGGTCGGCAAGAAGTTTTACATACAAGTGGTCCTTTGGTGGAGTAGGGATAGCATGGAAGAAGCTTACAACAGGTAATTCAGTGGATCTGGTGTTTCAGCAGTAAGGTAGAAGGTCAGAGTTAGTGAGTCAGTTTGCTTAAATGATTAGAAAACCTTTGAGGAGAGATACTCTTCTAATTCATTTAAGAAAAGTGGCAGGTCTGATCTAGTTACAGAAGGGAAGTGTGTTAAGGTTATAAAGTGGGTAGGTTCTGTTATTCATTTGATGAGGAATTGCAGGCAGGATTATTTTATTTACTCTTCTTTTGCAGGTAGGAAGATGATTATCCTGTTGCAGCAGTGTGGCTCTGAGGGGGCGTCATGGCCTAGATTCAGTGGTCTGTTGCCTCATTTGGTGGGTATGCAGGATGACGTACAGGCAGAATATAGATTGCCTCAGTTTTTGATAATGCATTTAGGGGGTAATGCTTTGAAAGTAGTATCCAAGCATAGACTTCTGTAATGTGTTATCAGGAAACTGTTGCTAATTAAGCAGAAGTTTCTAGAAGTAGTAGTGATTTTGTCTTTTATCATTCTGAGATTGTTCTGGAAGTCTACAGTTAGTTTCATGGCCAGTAAGGCAGTTTATTGTTCATAGAATGGCTAGGTTAACTTCTGCTTTAGGCTTCTTGTTGCTTGACCCTGGGGTTTTGCATTATGGACCCTGTTTGATTCAAAAGGGTTGGCTTATCTCTTAGTGATGTTGGATTGGACCTGTAAGGATATGGTAGCTTAAGGTTTTAACATGTGAAGCTTCCTGGGGAGTTGAGTGAGAGGTGGCATATGCTGCTCTTGCAGGGGCTAGGGTTGGTTACATTAGTATGACTGTGGGATAACTATGGGATTGAGTTAAGCATTCTGCTATGCTGCCTGTACTTTGTGATTTTAAAAATTACAAACATTTAGATTTTGCTACTGTTTTAGCTAATATAGTGAGCTGAGTGTTCTACCATGCTGTCTGTATTTAATTTAGATGTATGGTTTTCATAATGATTTAAGTGGTGTGTGTGTTATCTTTGGCTGCAATAAAATTCTGCTTGCAATATCAGTACTGCAATCTTTATTTTTTTGTTAGTGATGAGGGAAGGGGGCAACATTATTTATATTCTTTTTCATTACACATCGTCATCCAGAGTGTAACGATCTAAGTTAAACAAGCATTCCATAATATTTTCCCCCAATAGTCCCTTCTTTTCATACAATGATTTTTGAGAGATTAAACATTTTTGTGTGTGTGTGTGTGTGTGTGTGTGTGTGTGTGTGTGTGTGTGTGTGTGTGTGTGTGTGTGTGTGTGTGTGTGTGTGTATATACTACACTGAAACTGAAAATGTGAGAGAAAATTATTATTAACGTGAAACAAAAATAATTTCACCAGAAGAGCTAGGAATGTACTATGGGAGAGTTTGCCTAGACATTGACATTCAGCACTGCTTGTTATGTTTCTGTAGGATATTGTGAAGCTGAAATATTTTTTTACAGTTATTATCACCTTGTGCTGTCTCCTCTAGCACCATTTCTTTCAAAGTATGAATACACTCCTCTGTCTGCATTATCATCCTGTCATGATATAGAATCAAAACAGTTGTTTGCTTTCGCTGAAGCAGAAAATTAAAGGGCTGCTCTTTTCCTGCAGCTTTTTTTTCCCTTCTGAGAACAGTAAGATTTATTTGATAAGGGTATTTCAGTGAAAAAAAGAACTTCTCCCGGGTCCATACATTTACTTCTGTCTTACAAAGATCTGAAGTAACGTTCATGTCATTGGTGTCACAGATTCATGATCCTTCCTAACAGGGTTTGATTCCTGCTTACCTCTGAATTACTGCTTGCTTGCAAGCTCTGGTAACTACCTTACAGAGTGTGATTGTATAATCATTGGGGATTTAGAAGTGGCCCTGTACACCTAAACAGAGGGGCAGAGCCAGAACTTTTGGAATTGTGTACCAACAGATAGAACATTGCCCTCAGAACAAAGTGTATCCCCCATGCATGCCATTGGTGTTCTGTTTTAGACTACTGAAAATAGGTGAAATGACAGGTGTAAGGAAAGTGGGTTAAATAGGTTAGGCTTT